>NC_135391.1:13340000-13640000 GCF_051989625.1 Stigmatopora argus | reverse complement strand
AGCACTATATAGACACTAAATTCTCTGTTGGAGATATTTCATTTTTACTTCCGCGTTTGAAAATAGTTCCGATTCGTCATGCACGTAATGGTCGCTCCTCGAACTCTGGATCTCGTTTCTCTGCCAGCTGTTGGAAGCTTGAGCGTGAAAACAAAGTTATCCACGAGCCGTCCGTCTATCCGTCCGTCCGTCAATCCGTCGAGCCGTCAATCGTCGTCCACGTCGTCGCCCTCGGACTCTTCGGTGGCGGCCCGGCGTTCGAAGCCCTTGTCCCGGTGGCGCTCCTGGATCTCCTTCATCTCCTCGGCGTAGCGGCTGAAGGCTCCGCCGAACTTGGCCCAGGCCTTGAAGGGTATCGTGATTGAGTTCCTGTAGCTGGGCTTGACCTCGCTGACCCGCAAGAACACGCCGTACTTGTTGGAGCCCACGTCGAAGAAGAATCGCTTGGAGTCCACCATAATGGAGGTGCCCTCCGGGAGATCCCCGTAGCCCACCGCCCCTCCGGCCCCGACCCCAGCGCTCAGCTCGTCGTCGTCGCCGCCGTAGTCGTCAATCAACTTGGCCAAGGCGTCGCGGAACTCTATCAAGCCCTGGGCCGGCAAGGCGATGGTCTGGCCGGCCTGCATGCCGGCCATGCCCCCGGCGCCGGCGGAGAAGCCCGGGCCTCGGTTGACCGTCTGGCGGATCCGCAGGAAGCGGCCCCGCTGGTTCTCCTTTAAGTCGAGGTAGTATTTGCGGTTCTCTCTCACCAAGAACTCGCTCTTCAAGGCCCGTCGAGGCCCGCTGTCATCGCCGCCCGCCGACTGGGCGATCTGCTCCGGGGTGCTAGGCCCGAGCTGGGCGTAGTGCTCAATGAAATCCCCGAGGTAGTCACGGAACTCGGCCGCCACCGACATGGAGAGCGTCAGCCGACTTTTGGAGCCCCCGGCGCCGACCTCGGCGATTTTAATGAACCGGCCTTTCGCGTTCTGCTTCACGTCAAGGTAGAAGCGTTTGTTTTGAATGTCCAGCCGCTTCGAGGCCAGCTCCTGCGTCTCGGGCTCCCGCTGGTAATGCTGGAAGCCGCCGCCGCCACCACCGCCACCGCTACCACCTCCACCACTGCCACCCCCACCTCCGCCTCCTCCGCCGCCGCCGCCACCGCTGCTTCCTCCGCGCTCACTTCCACTGTCCCCGTCCGCCATCTTCGCCACCAGCAGCCCGTCTCTGCGTATCTTTGACCCCCACCCGCTTGGCGAACGCTCGCTCGCGGAAGAGAGAAATCGGACGCCGGATATTGTACGCTGATTGGGCGCCGCGACTGTCAATCTTTCCACAAACTCAAATTTCGCCTTTTCATTCGTGGATTTTCTTGCCCTTCAAGTTGAATGTTAACGCCCCGCCCCCGGTGACGCCACAGCGTGTATCAAATTTACGTTAAAGTCAAAAGCACCAAGAGGCTGTTTTAACAAATTAGCAGTGTTTATAGCCGCGCACCAAGCAGCACACTCGAAGATGCGGAATATCCACGCATTATACATTAAATTGCGACCTCCAGTTTTATGTTTTTGGTACATTTTTCAGAAAAGGGTGCCTCACCTTACACCCCGCCCACTTGGAAGAAAAAACTGAATACTAAATCCAGATTGGTCGTCATTTTTGCCAATCCCAACCAAGTGTCATGATTCTCGTATGCCTATTCGCTGAGTACCTTGTCAGTCAAGTGGAACGCCAATGGTTGAGCTGCTTTGCATGTATTTTATCTACAGTCGAAAACGACAACGTATACGCAAGTCGCAGTGCTTATTTTTAACGTTTATCTACAGTTTTAGCTGGCACCTTTCTTTTATCTGATAGATACAACTCTAATACTGTATGTATTTGGCAGAAATGAAGGGCTTCGGGGTAAATCCCATGTACTTGGACAAAAGAAACGGTGTACTTGATGCTGATTGGGCTTCATGTTTGCCAATCCTCTTAATACGAGTTTATTTGTCGATCTATTGGCCAATTTTGTTGTCCGTCAAAGTAGAATGTCAACGCCCCTCGGAAGTGTACTCACGTTCCAAGTACCGCCTACCTCGCGCGCGCAAAAGGCAGGCGCGAGTACTATGTAACATGTTGGGGGATGGGTGGACACTGTGCAAACTTCACGCTGATTGGTCAAATTGAAGGATCAAAGGAACAACGCGCAATTTGGTTGGATGCTTAGGTTCCCAATACGACTTTTCCCCAAAATACTTGGTAAAAGGGGTCGTTATTGTTTCTTAGCCTTCGGAAACTGAAATTACTCGCAATCATCTTCTCTCCTTTAATCAAATCAAGAAGCTGAAAATGGTACGTACGAGTCTGCTTGTGTTATAAGCGCGCGTTGGGACGGCGGTGTAGTCATATAATTATTAATATTCTTCGTAACTCGCAAGAAAGTCATGCTCTTAATAAGAAGGTTCTTGGCTAACTGTACTAGCTATAGTTGTCAGCATTAACGGAAGCGCCTGGATTCCGAGGTCATGGTATTCGTTTTATTTTCAAGTGGCTTTTAACAAAGAAAAAAAGGTACACTTTATTTAAAAAAAGAAAAACAACGTATTTTGGGGGGAAATATTTATTTAGGCAAATAAAAAGTTCAACTTAAAAAAAAAATACATTTTAGTTTCCGGTTCTGCTGCATCAGTTTTAAAATATTGCAGTTTTTTTAACCAATCCGTAATTTTGTATTTTCTGTTTATTTGTACTAACATTTTCCTAATTTCATTTAGATTTTCTTTCTGTTTTTGTTGTATTTTTATGTCACTTTTTCCCCTCCACAAAATTGGAAGTTTTCACGGATGTCACAATATCACGTAAATAATAGTACGTTAGCGTAGTCTTCTCTTAGTGTAACATTTTTTAGTTGTTTATTTTAGTCAGGGATGAAACTCTTGTTATTGCATTTTGGTGGTACACGAATGTAAACATTGGCTGGACGGTGATGGAATTGCACACTAATAGGTGACTTAAAGATGTCTGCAAAAAAATAAAAACCGGACAGAAACGCGTGTTAATATCAAACAAATAAAACTTAATTAGGTGTTGGAAAGACCAGGGATATCTATCACGTGCACCACTTGTACCATAAACCTTTCCAACATACTATGAGTTCTCATAATGTAACATTAGGGCTGGTTCAAATGATTATTTTTCTCCTGACTGATCTATCTTTACATTTAGTTAATTAATCTATGGATTTTTTTGACAATTATTCACTCACAAAAATATTTCTCAACTCTTATGTAATTATTTTTATACTAATGTAAAAAAAACGACTTCATCTCTTTTTGGGAAGCATCATGACGAGTAAACATGATTAAGGTATTTATTCGTAATTTAAAATAATTGATAAGAATAAATAACTACAAAACAAAACCCTTAAATAATCACAAGGCAATTGAGGTTGAATGCTGGAGAACCAGCAATAGCGTATAATAATATTAGTACATAAAGCACCAAGACTTGTAACATCACCAAAATCATTTAAAACTATGTCGCCTATATTAACAATACTCATTCTCATCAAAGTTTTATCAGCAGAAATCGCATAAACCTCCAAAATAAATCCAAAATCTAATTTTTCACACTGACCAAATGTCACCAAAAGTTGATGTCTGCGGACCCTGAACATGTGATTCAAGTGGGTTCAAGTGATGCAAAAATAAGTAATGTAATGTTTTCAACCGCATAATTTTATGACTTCTCTAATTTAACGTTCATCATGTTTTGATTTTAACCTTGTTATACTTCAATTTTAATCTCGTTGTAGGCCCCAAAGTCATTTTGACTGGAGTAAAATAGTCCCGTTAATGTTTACTGCACAACGCTGAACCATGACGGTTTACAAAGCCTGCATACGACAATCCTTGTTTTTTTTCTTTCTTTAAACGGGTCCGTACTTGAGACTTTCTGGTCCATTCTTTTGTCTATTTCATTGCGCTGCTATACTCTTTTCTTCCCGAATAGCTGGTATGCCATTTCAGCTGTGCGCACGTTTTCAACTGACTGTATGCACGTGTCCATGTATTTATATCATCAACATTCGACGGTATGTTGCGCTATTTGACGCATGTACGCCGGCTAATAGGAACGCAGCTGTAGCGCTTGGCCTGACATTCCGGGCGAGGCCCAATTGAGACGGATAGACTACACTACGCCCTGTACTAGTCGCCAGTCATTTGTACAGACAACCATTCACACTCACAATCAGACCGCCACCGGGAATCGATCCCACTCTGTCCGGACCAAAGTCAGATGAATAAACACTATCGGTGACCCTGCCCTTAAAAATAAATCAATTTTCAAACCCCAATCTTTTCTTCCAATGGGCCCAATTTACGATTATTTGATCGAATCAAGGAAATCTTCATAATAAACAGCTTGAAAACCGTCAACTTTGGACTCTGAGGGACCATTCAAGATCTTCTAACCATGTCAGTTTCCATTAGCACCATGGATTAAAAAATGTAATTGCTGGTCACTTCAATTTAAATCTTAAAATCGCCCAGCCCTAGTGAACTGTTAATCCTAAATAATGTTTTGTCCGTGTACATCAGGGGTGTCAGACTCGGGTTGGCTCACGGGCGGCTTTAACGTCAACTTGATTTCACCTGGGCCGGACCATTTTAGATATAATATTTAGATTTTTTTTAATTATAAATGGATTAAAAGAACTGGATTAAAATCCCTGAATATTCAGTTTTTTATAGATCTAAAACAATGTTTATTTTAGCTTTTTTATATATATATTTTTAGATTTTACAAAATGATTTTTGAACTAAAAACACAGAAAAAAATGATTAAAAAATTACAATTATTGATTTAAAAGGGGGAAAATCAGGAAATTTAATATACATCTATACTCTTCATTTTAATTTGATCCTAAAACAGAAAGTCGGCACTCATGATTTACTTTCCCGGACCACACAAAATGATGCGGCGGGCCAGATTTGGCCCCCGGGCCGCCACTTTGACACGTGGTGTACATGATCATTTGAGTGAATATTGTCGTTTACAGGCTGGCGGAAAGGCAGGAAAAGACAGCGGCAAAGCCAAGGCCAAGGCGGTGTCCCGCTCACAGAGGGCCGGTTTACAGGTGAGTGGGTCAAAGTATCACCCCTGTGACAGGAGTACTACCAATAGTTTGAATAATAATTTAATTATACATATCGTTGCAGGCCCTTTGACGTAAATTTTCATTCAAACATGATATAAATCCATCAAAGCTTACAAAAAAAATAAACGCAATAAACTTTAGTTCAGAGTTCAGGTTAACTTTTGCTCAAATGTATCATACTGGCAGATTGTACACCTTATATCACTACATTTCACAACAATAGAAATATTCCGATAAGAGGTTGTAAAGTGAAATTTGAATAGTAAGATGTCCATATTTTGTCACTTGAAAATATTTGAAGTAAAAAAAATAATGCTAAGATTATTACGATAAGTACAGTAATCCCTCGATTATCGCGTCTTCACTTATCAGTACTTTTTATTAATATATATATTTTTTAAGTTCATAAAAACGTGAAAATCCACGCTGAAACTCGTAACCGGAAGCCACTTTTGCTACTAAGACTCAGCACTGAAGGGGAAAAAAAGTTATAATAGGGGTGACCTTACTACACGATTTTTCGATTATCGCGGCCATGTCAATGACCGCAATATTCGAGGGATTACTGTAATGTCATAATTGCTCACCATTTAGCCCACAATTGTTTTGTTACATCCTCCACTTGGAACCTAACAAATCAATGTCGCCCTCCCAACTTCCAGTTCCCAGTGGGACGTATCCACCGACACTTGAAGACCCGCACAACCAGCCACGGTCGCGTCGGAGCCACTGCTGCTGTATACAGCGCTGCCATTTTAGAGTACCTCACCGCTGAAGTGAGCAGTTTGTATGGGTGTGTTATTTTGTGTCGTCTTTTACGTGCGCATGTGTAGTTTATATTTGAAATGTGTTCTGTTCTTCAGGTCTTGGAGTTGGCGGGCAACGCGTCCAAAGACTTGAAGGTGAAGCGCATCACTCCACGCCACCTGCAGCTCGCCATCCGCGGAGATGAGGAGTTGGATTCGCTCATCAAGGCCACCATTGCTGGCGGAGGTGTGTATCACACAAGGACACGTGCATACACACACACACACACATACCAAGGTTCACGTGGGTCCTTAACAAGCTTAAAAGACATTGAATGGAGGTAGGACAAAGGACGTATTGGCATTTAAATAGCGTAATATGATGGATGAGTTACATTAAAATCATTTTATCCGGGAGTTTTGTTAAAGTGCGACGCAGCTGTACGCCAAGGGACAAAATTTTGGGGTTACCTTAAAATTTCCCAGCCCTCAGTTGTTGATGTTTTTATTTTACTTGATGAATATTCAAACCAATTCAATTAGATTACCGTATTTCCTTGCATATAATCCGTATTTGGTGCGGCCCGCTGGGGCGAGTGGTTAGCGCGTCGGCCTCACAGCTCTAAGGTCCTGGGTTCAAATCCAGGTCATGTCCAACTGTGTGGAGTTTGCATATTCTCCCCGGGCTTGCGTGGGTTTCCTCCGGGTACTCCGGTTTCCTCCCACATTCCAAAGACATGCATGGTAGGCTGATTAGACACTCTAAATTGCCCCTAGGTATGAGTGTGAGTGTGCATGGTTTTCCGTCTCCTTGTACCCTGCGATCGGCGGGCCACCCCCCTGCCTCTCGCCCGGAGTCAGCTGGGATAGGCACCAGCACCCCCGTTACCCTAATGAGGATAAAGCGGTTCAGAAAATGAGATAATCCGTATTTGTAACTAAAAGAAATGATGACTGAATCACGGCTTATATGCGCACAAGACTTGCTATACTATTTTTTTCACCAGTAGATGTCGGCAAAGTAACATTTACTATTTGTGGGTTATTTTCTGTTTTGCAATAAGAAAACAACCATTACTGGATGAATTAATTCTTTATGATATTGACCCTAATAATTTGCTTTTGATTCATACAGTATCTCAGAAATACCACGTGTGATGATTTTTTGAAGATTTTCCCTTCAAAGTAACACATTTGTACTCCCTATTAAAACCATGAATTTGGAGGTGAAAATTGGGAATCAGGGGCGGCTTACACGCGAGAAATTGTAAAATTCAACAATTTTAAGGCAATTTTAAGGGTACAGCTTAAATGCGGGTAGATACTTATTTATAATTCTAAGTGGGGAAAAAACAAGTAAACAGATTTTAGTAGGAAACATGATTTTATATTGTTTGTCTGATATAATGTGTAAAAAATGTGCACTTTTTTGTGGTGACCCAGGTGTCATCCCCCACATCCACAAGTCCCTTATCGGGAAGAAGGGGCAGCAGAAGACCGTCTAGACGCCTCACCTCCAATGACATTTTTCTGGACTGCGCTCCTCAGACCAGAGATATTTTTTTATTGTTATTATGTTGAAGATAGCTAACCAAGAGTGATTGTTTAGTGTTTGTGTTGTTATACTTACCCACTTAACTAGAATCACTTAACTAAAATGTTTTTGTATGCCTCGTGTGTTTAGAATGCCTGAGTGGTGGGAGGGAGTTAATGTCAAAATGGCGACAGTGGATATGTTTGATTGGCCTGATGTTTTATATTGAAATTGTTAAAATCATTTTTTTTATATGATACCAATTTGTTTTGTGGTTATTTCCTTTTGATTAAAGCGTATTCTCCATATTTTGGGAGGCCGCAAAATGTGCAGCGGTGCTTTGGAACTGCACAAGTATTAGTAATTGTTTTTTTTAGGTCATTGAAGTGGAAAATTAATCGCGAATGCTTACATGTTTTTTTTTTTAAACTTGAAAAATGTGATGACATGCCACATGTCCAACCCCTGCTCAATGTGACATGTCACCACATATGTATACAGTATCTATAAATATATACACACTAGAAGTTGCTATTTTTACTTAACCTCAGCAGGGCTTCGACACTCAAATGTACTGTCTGTGCATATGCGCAACTTGAATCAGATGCCATGACATTCTTGTAATGAGCGACCTAACTTTTTTCTTAAACTGTGTTTTCTTTGTCTGAATAAAACACCCTTTGTATGCAAGCTCTGGACTTGACAGCTGCTTTCCTATATGCAAAGAATAAAGCTGAGTAGTATTACCCTTTTTTAAAAAGTATTTAATTTTATTAAATCATTTCATTCCGTAATACTATAAATATATATAGATATAAAAACATGGATGAATAATTTCAAATTTATTCATTTCAAACCTATCTAACATTACTAGTACGTATACTCGAAAACGTTTGATTTTGAACCCTGATATTACTAAATTTGACCGAGAAACAGTTTTATGCGCATGCGCCGCGTCTGCAACTGCAAACCAAATAAACATGTACGGTTACGGCGATAGTACAAAGGCACAAGAGAAGTTTTTGAATAGAAAACGCCCTAAAAAATAATATTATTTCCCAAATATGTCTATAAATACTGAAAAAGAAAACCTATGTATGTATAATTTCAACTTTATCAATTTTAAACCTATCTCACGTTATATAACCCGGATATTACTAATTTTGACCGGGAAGCAGTTTAATGCGCATGCGCCGCGGTTTTCGCTGCAAACTAAATAAACATGGACGCTCACGGGGACAGTACAAGAAAGCAAGAGAATTTGTTAAGGAGAAAACGGGATTCGGACGACGAATCGCAACAATCGAAAATACCGAAACGTGAGGTTGATCACAACAAGAATGTGGCCAACCACTACAACCGGCTCCAAGAGGTCGGACTGGCTGCGCGGAGCCAAAGTCGCATCTTCTTCATGCGGAATTTCAACAACTGGATTAAAAGGTTTGTTGCTGATATATTATACTTTAACCTTCACTTCTTTCCCAGAAACAATTTGACTCAATTATTAGTAGTGCTGAGCGATCACAAATTTATATCGATGCCACTCTAATAATTTAAACTATTTTTAGTTATATGTATAAAAATACGCAACCATTCTAATACCGTAACACTTTTTTAAAAAATTTGACACTAAATATGCCTGCCAAAATGTGAACTGCACAATGTTTAATCCCAGGACTTTTTGCATCAGGCCTTGGTAGTGGAAACACATGATTGAATATGATACTATCACAACAAATGTAATCAAAGGCCCCTGAATAAAAAATAAAAAAAATAAAAACAGGAAGCATTCATGTAGATAAAACAATAAAATGGAATTAAATACAACTATTTTTTATCCATCTTTGGAATTAATGGCATTGTCGGAACAATGATTTTTTTTACCTTTTAAAAAGATTTAAAAATCAGACTACAGTAATCCCTCGATTATCTGTCTTCACTTTTTGCGAATTCACGAGTTCATTTTTCCTTTCTATCATTTTCTTCTGTCTTCTTTATTATTATTTTTGTTGTTTTGGTAGAGCTCATCGCTACGAAAACCGCTACGTTTCAGGGCTCTTTCTTTCTAACTTTCTTTCCTGTCACATTACTGTCCTTTTCCAATTGATTGGTGGAATGGAGTTAATCTGTCCAGCCATGAACGGACAGTATTTGATGTAATGTGGTAAACAATGCTTGCAGTATGTTTCTTGACAAAATTGCCACGTTGATCAAGTTTCAATCGATCCTCAGCGTCCTCATTGGCGAGACCGTGGAGAAGGTCCGCGATGCCGGCCAGCGGAATCTTTCTGTCCTCGACCTGGGCTGCGGCAAGGGCGGCGACCTGCTGAAATGGCGCAAGGGCGGCATCGCTCACCTGGTGTGCGCCGACATAGCCGACATTTCGGTGGAGCAATGCCGAAGCCGCTACGAGGACATGCGCAGGAGGAGTCACGGCGACCAGGGGGCGTTCAGCGCCCAGTTCATCACGGCCGACTGCACCAAGGAGCTCCTTGCCGACAAGTACGACAAGCCCGACGTGAAATTTGACATCTGCAGCTGCCAGTTCGTGTACCACTACTCCTTCGAGAGCGAGAGCAAGGCCGACACGATGCTGAGAAATGCCTGCGAGCGCCTCAAGCCCGGAGGATTCTTCATCGGAACCACGCCGGACGCCTACGAGCTAGTCAAGCGACTGGAGTTGTCCGACTCGCTCTCTTTTGGCAATGACGTGTTCAAGGTGTCTTTCCAGGCGCGAGGTGAATACCCGCTATTTGGATGCCAGTACCACTTCAACTTGGATCAGGTGCGTATTTCGTACTCGTACTCGAACATTTTCCGAAAAGTTTTGCTTTTGCACCATACGTTGACACTCTATCACAGGGTTCGTAATTTCATAAGCAAGCTTGCCACACACACACAAATCCCTAAAGAAATAAGTTTACGAGTATAGAATAGAAGAGGGGTAGGGAAGCTATGGCTCGGGAGCCATATGCGGCTCTTTTGATGGTTGCATATGGCGTCCCAGGTCAAATCTGGAAAGCCCTGGTGAAAGCAATGAGTCCCAAACGCACCAATAGGAGCATCACGTCGGCACTGTGGCGTTGACACTACCTCTAGCCCCCTTTAATTTGCATACTCTAACTGATACTTGATTAGCAACAGTGTAGCAATGTTGTCAAAAGAATTCAGAGACTTTTGTTCTTTAAAAATGACAAAATTACTAAAAAAAAATGCACACATGGTCATGTTTTATAATAATAATAGTAATAATAATAATTAATTAATAATAACAACAACAACAATAATTAATAATAATAGTAATAATAATAATTAAAATATCAGAATTTAAAAATAATAATAATCATCATTATTATGATGATTATTATTATTATTTTTAAATTCTGAGAATGGCTCTCAAGGAATAACATTTGAAAATATGAATTGTTTATGGCTCTCTCTGTTAAAAAGGTTCCCGACCCTTGGAATAGAATATTTTTTTTAATGTTATTTTACAACAAAATTGAAAGTGCATTGATAAATAAGAACAGTAATTCTGACCTACTGGTGGATGGAAGTAAATATGATACGTTCTCAATGAATTCCCATTTCTCAATTCCCTTGTTTCCAATATAAACTTTCCAGTTTAGAATATTTCCAAAATTCCCAAGACTTCATATGGCAATTCATAACAATACATGTTCACGTTTGTACTTGTGTTATTTTATCGTTTAAGTGTACACTGTAAGTACCAGTACTCCAGTGTCCATTTTCCCGATTTTACATTTCAGGTAGTGGATGTCCCGGAGTTCCTGGTCTACTTCCCCCTGCTTGAGCGTATGGCGTCACAGTATGGCATGAGCCTAGTGAGCAAGCAGCGTTTCTCCGAGTTCTTCAGCGAGAAGGTCAAACTGAGCCACCACCGCAACCTCATGATGAAGATGTTATCCCTGGAGGAGTTCCCGGGTGAGCACGATGGACCCCCAGGGCCCGAGGACAAGGACGAGTACCGGCATGCCCGCGAGCACTGTGACCGGGCTGGTCAGGCCGGAATCCGTCTCGGTACACTCAGCAGGTCTGAGTGGGAAGCCGCCAGCATCTATTTGGTGTTCGTCTTTCAGAAGACGTCCTGATTGGAGACAGAAAACCTCAATCCAATCTGAGGAACTGACCCATACAGAACCCCAGACATATACACACACGCACATATGTATGATATATGTATTTGTATTTGTGTTCAGAAATAGTCCTCATACAGAAACACACACACACATTATCACGTCTAGGTATCTGTCTCATAACAGCAGTTTTGATAAACATCGTGTATTAGATGACTTGAAGGAAGATGAATGATGTCATTATGTGTTTAAGGAACAATCTTAATAAAGACATCAGAAAAAAATGTTGTTTTTTTGTATAAAAATAGCTCAGACTGTGTAGTGCCTGCTCACTTATGAACAATAACATTACACTATCTGATGTAAATGTTTTGTTTCTCACAATGTATCCAATTTTTTCAACATCAGACTACAAAAAATATGACCAAGTGTAACCAGAAGTCTCATTTCATTCTGGGTGGGGCTTTACATAAAACATTTCTGAGGGTACTATTTTTATTAATGGGATGTAGGCAATCTTCACGTGAAGTGTCTTTTAATCGGTAACTAATTTAGCAGCAGAAATCCCTTGATTACACTTGATTAGTACTATTAACATTGCTGAAAACTTTTTTTTTCCAGAAATGAATGAACAAGGAACTACTAAAAACACCCAAGATTATTTTTTTGTACTAACCTCAGCAAGATTAAAGTGTGGACACCCACGGGCATTTGCTAAGTTTTCTTAACGATGAGCCCGGCGTCCGGGGAACCAGGTCTTTGAAGGGTGTCAAGGACTACGTACAGAACAGGATCACTGCTCTCAAAAGACAAACCAAGACCTCATACTGCTCATAACAATTTTCACACTTCTTAATTATACATACTACTCATTAAATACATTAAATTCCAAGAGCTGTCTCAAACATTCGACTTTTTAAATACAGTATCCCTACATTTGCAGTTGTGTGTACAGTAATACCTTGACATACAAGTGTCCGAACATACGAGAAATTTGAGATAAGAGGAAAATTCTGAGCAAATTTTTGTCTACGAGCATAACAGATGGTTCCCGATGTGGAGAAGGTGCTTATGAGAACAGCATTGCTCACCACATCTCCCTAATGTAAACATATCTGCAAGCACTGGGCCGTACTGGTTGCATTTTTTACTGGGTTAAATTTAGGATTATAAATTGAATTAGATTAAATTAGATTAGATAACTTTATTCATCCCTTATTTGGGAAATGTCATTGTCACAGTAGCAAGAGGGTGATAATACAGACAGGAAGAAATTTTAGACATAAACAAAGTTTTTTTTTTAAATTGAATGCTTTTATTGTGCAAATATATTGGGATTTAAAGCTTCACCAGGAAGTGCACAACTAAAGCATCAATGAATAATAATGATAAATAATAAATACATGTCCACATGATGTTGGCTCGACATGCCCAGCTTTCAGCACACTCCCCTGTACCGTTATTTTGCAGATTGCATAGCGGCTGTGTGCTGCTCACTAGTGGATGGGGTGGAAGTACGGCCAGCAATTGTGTATTTCCACCCAAAACATGTGTAAAGATCGTTTCAGACAAAATTGATACAAGACTTGTGCAACATAATATTTCGATACATATCGAAAAATTGACTTTTAAAACACCCTTATATTTTCTACAAACGAATACAAACACATGCAATCAGAATCTCCACATACGCTACAGAAACAACTCTATTCAGTCGTTGAATTATGGAATGATGCCAATTTTTTTTGGGATCTTTGAAGAACTGGAAAAGTCCTGATCAACCTTTATTCGACAAATAAGCAAGTTAGCTTGCTTCACTTTATGGCACTTTTGCAGCTATGTACATGATTGATTGCAGGAACCAATGGGAGATTTAGTGCTTGTCAAACCCGTATGTCGAGTGTGTTTAGGATGCCTGATGCACCCTTGTCCAAACTTGCCCTCACATGCTCCCACAGTTCCTTTTCATAAATTGGATTGGATTGGATTGGATAACTTTATTCATCCCTTTATTTATTGATCATGTATTGTTAATATTTTTGGATTATTTATTTGTTTGCTTGTTGTTGTTAATTGTGCACTTCCCTACTTATTCATGTTGTTGACTACTTATTTGATTATTTATTGTTATTATTTATTGATTATGTATTGTTATTATTTTTGGTTTGTTTGTTGTTGTTATTTTTGTGCACTTCCCAACTTATTATGTTGACTACTATTTATGTATTACTTATTTATTGTTATTATTTATTGATGGTCTTTTATTAATATTTATTATTATTTATTGAATTTCTATTATGTTGAGTACTATTTATGTATTTCTTATTTATTGTTATTATTTATTGATTATTTATTTGTCTGTTTGTTGTTATTTGTGCACTTCCCTATTTGTTTATGTTGTTGACTACTTATTGATTATGTATTGTTAATATTTTTGGATTATTTATTTGTTTGCTTGTTGTTGTTAATTGTGCACTTCCCTACTTATTCATGTTGTTGACTACTTATTTGATTATTTATTGTTATTATTTATTGATTATGTATTGTTATTATTTTTGGTATGTTTGTTGTTGTTATTTTTGTGCACTTCCCAACTTATTATGTTGACTACTATTTATGTATTGCTTATTTATTGTTATTATTGATTGATGATCTTTTATTAATATTTATTATTATTTATTGAATTTCTATTATGTTGAGTACTATTTATGTATTTCTTATTTATTGTTATTATTTATTGATTATTTATTTGTCTGTTTGTTGTTATTTATGCACTTCCCTATTTGTTTATGTTGTTGACTACTTATTACTTATTGATTATGTATTGTTAATATTTTTGGATTATTTATTTGTTTGCTTGTTGTTGTTAATTGTGCACTTCCCTACTTATTCATGTTGTTGACTACTTATTTGATTATTTATTGTTATTATTTATTGATTATGTATCGTTATTATTTTTGGTTTGTTTGTTGTTGTTATTTTTGTGGACTTCCCAACTTATTATGTTGACTACTATTTATGTATTACTTATTTATTGTTATTATTTATTGATGATCTTTTATTAATATTTATTATTGATTGAATTTCTATTATGTTGAGTACTATTTATGTATTTCTTATTTATTGTTATTTTTTATTGATTATTTATTTGTCTGTTTGTTGATATTTATGCACTTCCCTATTTGTTTATGTTGTTGACTAATTATTACTTATTGATTATGTATTGTTATCAGTTATTGATTATTTATTATTATTATTGATGTATTTATTATTATTTATTTATTATTATTTATTTATTATTGTTTATTTATTTATATTGATTTATTTATTATTATTGATTTATTGATGATTTATTATTATAGTTACTTATTATATTGAGTACTTATTTAGTGTTTTTAGTGTCATTATTTATTGGTTATTTATTATTATTTATGGATTATTTATTGTTATTATTGATTGGTTATTTATTTATGTTTGTTTGTTGTTGTTATTTGTGCACTTCGTGGTGAAGCTTTAAATCTCATTATACTTAAAAGTACATATATTCCAATCAATTCCATTTGAGGCAAAGCCAGGCTCTCTTGGGTGGGAGAGAAAGCGAGGAAGGGAGGGAGGGAGGAAGAGCGCGCTTGGGGGGAGACAGAGCGAGAGAGAAAGCCAAGGAGTCCCTTGACACTCGGCTCGGTGTTTCCCTATTAAACCTCACTTAATCACTCAGCCTCGTCCGCTGCCCAAGTGCAGGACGACTTCATTTTTGAGGGGCAACGGGGCAGACCTGTTGTTTGTATTTTTTCTTCTCCCGTCCACCGACCGTTCGGCAGACGGTATTTTACCTGAGACGCGGGGGAGCAAAGAGGAAGAAGGAGATTGAAAATCGTCAACAACAAAAAAACATGGCTACGACGACGTGTACGCGATTCACGGACGAGTATCAGTTGTACGAGGAGCTTGGCAAGTGAGTGACTTGTGGACTTGGTCTTGGCCGACGGCGGTGCGTGGGAAGCGGGATGACATTTGTCGAAGCTTCGGCGTGTGCGTGGGCCACTTCGGGCCAAAGTGCACGGGGCTCTTTTTCAACGCATGTGTGTTAATTAACACTGCGTTACGCACACGTTTTCCAAATTTAAGTAATTACGAGGGACTAATGTGCCCTGGTGGATTTGCTGTATCATTTTTATATATAAAACTGTCTTAGTTCATGCACGTGTAATATGTAAATGATGTAAACATTTGATGATAAAAATGTTTAGTCTTATAGTTTTACAAAAGGCAACTTTTTCCTCGCATATACTTTGTTCTTTGCGTTTTTTTCATCACTCGGCGTCGTTCGATGAACGCCGTCGCCTATATTGCATCATTTATGAGTCAAAGTTATGAAATTATTATAATGAAAATGAAGAGAGGAGAGCTTTGGGGTCTTGTGAAATGAGGTGGTGATGGTAATAATTAGAGTTGAAGCTTGCTATTTTTGCCTCTCTATTCCGCGACCCAGCTGTGTTCTCTCGGCTAATGCTGATACTATCTTTATAAATAAAAAAAACTTATCCTCGCAAGGGTCTCGGGGGTGCTGGAGCCTATCCCAGCCAACTATGGATACCAGGCACAGGGCAGGAGATGAACAACCACACTCACACCAGGGAAAAAATTGAGTTAGACATAAAAAAATATTGCATTCATTCATTCATTTAATCATAAGGGTCGCAGGGGGTGCTGGAACCGATCCCAGCTAACCACGGGCACCAGGCGCAGACACCCTGAATCGGTGGTCAGCCAATCGCAGGGCACAAGGAGACGGACAACCATTCAAGCTCGCACCCATTCCTAGGGGCTACTTACAGTGTCCAATCAGCCTACCATGCATGTTTTTGGAATGTGGGACGAAACCGGAGTACCCGGGGAAAACCCACATAAGCCGAGGGCGAACATGCAAACTCCACACATGAAGGTCCGGGAACCTGGGATTGAACCTTTTAGTTTGCTAGTGCTAAATTGATGCCTACTCATTTAAATGTAAAATAATTGCTTCATGGTCAGACACTGCTTAACAACCTTTGTGTGTACCCGGAATGGGCGACAATAAATAAACAAGCCCCACTAAAAAACTTGGTGCTTAAAAGCCAATTTGAAAAAAATAAATCCACAGCCAATGCTATTATACCTCAATATTACATTACAATAATCCCTCGAATATCGTGGTTAATGTAGACCGGACATGGCGGCGATAATTGAAAAATCACAAAGTAGGGTCACCCCTATTATGTATTTCTCTTCAGTGCTGAGTCCTAGTAGCAAGAGTGGCTTCCGCTCACGAGTTTCAGCGTGGATTTTCACATTTTTATGAACTTAAAAAAATACATATATATTAATTTTTAAAAATAATTAATAGTGGGAAAAAATCGCTAAGTAGTGAATTCACGATAGGGATTACTGTAGCTAATCTCCGTGTTGCCAACTCCAAACTGCCTGTAAAAAAAATTGGGACACCTCAACGGCCCTTTCGTTCATTTTTTGGATGTCTAAAGGGATTTGATTAATTAATTAATTTATTTTTTACTCAGCCTTGAATTAATTAGGCTCTCACCGCTGACCAAAAAGTAGAACATACAACAAGCGGAAAACAGGATTTTGTTGAATTTGACATAAAAATACTCTCTCGTAAAAAGCCGAGATCAGTATTGCAGTGTCGAAAGAGAATGAGTGAAAACGTATTCACTTCTTTGTTGTAATTTGACAAAATGACACATAGCAACAAATAATTTTCTCCTTTGGTTGAATACATAAATGTACGGTAGTTTGATGAAGGGTTTTTGGTTTTGTTTTCAGAGGTGCCTTCTCAGTAGTGCGCAGATGTGTGAAGCTGTGCATAGGACAAGAGTACGCGGCCAAAATCATCAACACTAAAAAGCTATCTGCCAGAGGCAAGTACTTCCTGTTTTGTGTTCTCATTATGTGCAAGTACACGTTAAATATTTGAAATGTTATGTCACGTCGTGGATGTTCGAGGAAGGCGATTTTCATCCTAAATCGTCACATTTTTGTCTGTATTTTTGACACATTGAAACAAATGGTCAGTTCATTCCATTTGTCAATTTTGCAAGTGCAGAGTTTTTTTGTTGAGAAATTAGGGTTTTCTTCAGTGATTGTTGTTTTGAAAATAGAATCATTTTAAACTCGCATAGAATATTGGATATTAATATCGCTTCGGATTCCGTGAGATACCATCATCTTTATTAATTGTTTCCTCGTCAATATTGTCCAATGATTATGGACTCCGATGTGAAAGCTTCTCATCAGAGAGCTAAGAGAGAGCCGGCGAACCTTACAAAAGAAACACATTTTGGCATTTCTTATATCTTTTGGACATGGCTCTTAGCTTGTGACCATCGGTGGATGTAGGAATATTGATCGACCGGTAAAAGAAGAGCCTCCATTACTGTGGATCTCGCACCGATTGGTTTGTCAATCGGCTGCTTCATTAAGCCCAAACAACACCCGAGATACATAAAGTGCGACTCTGGTCAAAAAATTTTCTTCCATTTTTCTTGGAATGATTTGAAATATAATACCAAATGATTAATCCCAATCTGCCCAGTATCTTTGAGAAATTTTGAAAATTAAAGTGCCCCTTTCAAATGACATTGTAACATCACACATTTTTTTTTTTCACTGTTGCGCCGCCATACTTCCGTATTATTCCATTCACGTGCGATTGGGGTGAACACTAGTTTATCGCTGTTGTAAGATGTCAGAGCCTGGTGTTAGAACAGTGCATACATTTCCCAAAAGTATCGTGATGAGGATTGCTTGGAAGCGGAAAAATTGATTCATTCATCTTTGCAAAAGTCAAGCTGTCCAACTCCTATTTCTTATGGCGTTTCAGTTTAAATTGTATAAATTAAGTACATTGCTCAACTTCTGTGTTGAAAGGTATTTTTTATCATCCATTTTCTGAACCGCTTTATCCTCATTAGGGTTGCGAGGGGTGCTGGAGCCTATCCCAGCTGACTTTGGGCACGAGGCACCCTTAATTGGTGGCCAGCCGGGCAGTACATAAGGACACAAACAACCATTCACGCCCACACTCATACCTAGGGGCAATTTAGATTGTCCAACCAGCCTACTATGCATCTTTTTGGAATGTGGGAGGAAACCGGAGTACCCGGAGAAAACCCACGCAGGCCCGGGGAGAACATGCAAACTTCACCCAATCTGGATTTGAACCTGGGAACCAGAACTGTGAGGCCGACGCGCTAACCATTCAGCAGCCGGGCCGGGCCGCATTTCGAGGTGTATTTAGACTTAAAATATACAATAGTTTTTGCATTTAAAAATGCAATTAATCACAAGTTAACTATGGACCACATGTGGTTAACCATGATTAAAAAAAGTTATTTGCTTCCCAGCACTAATAGACTCGTACATGATCATGTGTTTGTCTATTTTACAAAGCTGCACTTTGATATGTAGTGATGACCCCATGTGACTCATCCCCTCTGATAAATCAATACTGGCTGTAATCAAGTGGCTTTTTCCAGCTGCCAATAAAAAGGCTTTGCTTACGCCGCTAAAAAAGGGCGTAAACACATCTAGCTTTACTGAACTTGGTGCACGACAAGTGAAGTTGAAATGATTGAATTGCTTTTGCGGTCTTTGGACTCACATGGACTTGACCCACAGGGCAACCCTGTTCATTTTTGGACTGTCCCAGTTGCAGGGGTAGCAAGGCTGGGAGGTTTGTTAGGCTGTTGGGAGTGTGCCATCACCACTCTGATACCACCCCCCACCACTCTCGTGTCAGTGCGGCAAGTGTCATTTAATGAGATTAAACCCATCCGAGATTATTTTGCTACTATTAGCAAGAGACGATGGCTAATCTCCTCTGATTGACCTCTTAATGCCACATGTCACGTCAAGGCATTGTCACTTAACTTTGACCAAATTCTCCATGATCGGTTTAACATAAAATAATGGACTAATGAGGAATTGTCAGAATTATCTGGCGTCCTGTCTCAAAATTTTGGCAGATGCATAAAGAATTGCTCATTATCATATAGTTTATTTGGGTCTTTCAGTTTTTAGACAAGTCACTGATAGCCAATGTTCCCTCTTATTTTTCATATGTCCGGGCACTCGGGCAACCTACCTGAACACACTGAGGACCACTGTGAGCAACATCAGAATTGCTCACTCACCACTATCACACCTGGCATCACCTGGTGTATTTATTAATATACATACATAAAAAATCTTAATAAATGTCACTAGAATTTGCACAAATCTGACTTAAATTTGACTTTATTTTTCACGTGTCCTTCTCACTTCTCATTTTCATTCAAACGACTTCTGCTGAATGTGTCGCTCGAGGTAGCCTAGCTTCCATCTAGTCCATATTTTTCCATTGGAAAACTCGCTCACCATTTATGCTCCGCTGCATATTTTGCAGAACAGACCTTTCTCACTCGAAAAACAAAAGATATCGCTAAGCGTGGGATCGATTGCCACTCAGTGGTGTTGTCATTGTGAGCGCCGATGGTTGTCTGTCGCTATGTGTGCCGGATGACTGACTGGCGACCAGTCTAGGGTGCCTTTCGGCTAACCTCAGCAGAGATAGCCTCGAGCGCCTGAAAAGGATAAGCGGTGTTGAAAATGAATTAATAAATGACATTTTTGACCTCGGTTTCCTCATTTTCAGGGTTTGGATACGAATATCTATTTAAGTGCTTCTCTACAATTTATACCCTGTGACAAATTATTTAGACTTCAACCCTACAATTGAGTACCACTTTTTACGTATGTAAAAGGCTTACATAATGTCTATTACTGTTGTTGATATTAACAAAAAAGATTTTAAGAGTAACAAAAACGTAAAGACTTGTGTCTGAGGGACTGTTGCAGAACCCTTAATTATTAGTATGCCATTAAAACGTATCCTTCCTCACGGGGTGTTTTTTTTCCTGCTTAATTGTTACTTTGCTGTCCAACTGTCAGATCACCAAAAGCTGGAACGCGAGGCTCGCATCTGTCGCCTGCTCAAACATCCCAACATTGGTGAGGACACACTCACACATTTTTGTGTGTAGGATTATGGTTTGTATCGGTACACAAAATTTGTATTTTTCTTTGACACTGCAGTCCGTCTTCATGACAGCATATCGGAGGAAGGCTTCCACTATTTGCTCTTTGACTTGTAAGTTGCGGCTTTCCTTTTCAGTTTTTTTGTTTGCTGGTCCCCTTTCTTATATCGTCATATTTTTGCTCCATCCTTCTATCTTCTAATTCTTCTCCTATAATTTTCTTGTTTTTCTTAAATGACTCCTCTCCTAATTTTTCTCTTCCCCTACTGTTGCCTTATCGTTAAGTTTCCACATTGATTTTGCCTTTCTCTTGTTTCCTATTCAGTCAGTCAATTTTCTCCTGTTTGTGTTGACTACTAATCTCTTCCGCTCGACTTTTTTCCTGACTTTTTCTCTCCTCATTTTGCCTTCTCATTTCCTCATCTTTTCATTTATTTCCTCTTCTTATTTCCCCTCTCTTCCTCTTTTCATCTTCACATTTAGGTTCCTCTGCTTGTTCTTTCTGTTTCTTTGTTTCCATTTTTCCTTTCCCCTTCTCTAGTTTTCTTCTCCCTTTTATCATTTGTTGTCTTTTTTCTCCTCACTTTCTTTTCTCACTTCTCCACTTATATACTTTCTTCCCCTACCTTGGTTATATTTTCTCACACAACTGGACTTTTTAGGGAACTTAATTCAGCACTTATTATTCTGTTGACTTTTATCCACTTTCCTGTTTGTCTTCTCATTTCACCATCATTAATTTTCTCATCTTTATTTTGCCATCTTGTTTTTCATTCTCATTTAGTTTCTATTAACTTCCTCTTTTCTTTTTTCGTGTGTTAAATTGACCTTTTCCCCTTGCCTTTTCCTGCCCAATTTATCCTCGCTATTCCTTTCTATACAGTACCCTTCCTTCTCTTTGCTACAGTGGTAACTCGACATACGAGTGCCCCAACATACGAGCAATTTGAGATACAAGTAGTCTGAAAGTCAGGGTGGAGGCGGGGAATTTCTAATCGAATATCCTGTTTTGGGTGTTTTTTTAGAGGGTTGGAACAAATTTATTTGTTTTTAGTTCATTTCTATGGGAAACGTTCGTTTGAGTTACGAGAAAATCGACATACGAGCTCAGTCCCGGAATGAATTAAGCTCGTATCTCGAGGTACCACTGTATTTATTTACTTATTTCATCTGGTCTTGTTTCTTCACTCATTTCTTCTCATGATTTCCTCACCGCCTGCCTCTGCTATGATATCCTCTTTTCCCATTTCCCTTCTTTTCCTCTTCCTTCTTAATTCCACGTATACAATTGCGTAACTCTTTCCCACGAACCCCCGGCCGTCAAATTCATAGCTTCTCCCGCGCCAACCACGGCTTTCTCCCTTGTGTGATCCTCTTCCTGTTTCCATAGTTACCATTTGGATTATAGAAGGGGGTGATGAAAAAAAAAATGACACTCTGTTTCGGTTTTTGTCAATTTGTGTGTATTTATGTGTCTTTAATTGGATGTGTGGCCATACAGGGTGACCGGGGGTGAATTGTTTGAGGACATCGTAGCCCGAGAGTACTACAGCGAGGCTGATGCCAGGTAGGAATGGACCTTTCGACAGACACACTGTTGCTTCCGATCTTTTTAACTCACAAACTTGTTCAGAATGAATTCATGCAGGTACATAGACTTTACAATGATACCCCCCCAAACACACACATACACACATTTGACCAAACATTTCTGAGGCAAAAAGACGGGAACAAATCATAAAAGGGATGTTATTAAAGGAGCAACATTTAAGATTTACATTTAATCATGAAATGGCCCTGATATTTCAATAGACATGACAGGAACTTGTGTTTTTTGGGAGAGCTTGTCACACGGTTCTCAATGTTTAGGCCAAAACCTTCCCCCAAAGTCCATTGTCAGCCCATAAAAGTTATTGTTTTGACTTTTGTGTTTTCAACGGATGCCCTGCCCTCCACCAATCAATCACCCAATTACGAGATCAGTTCTTTGTTGTTGTCCATGTTGCCACAGCTGTGTAGACTTTGTAAACTAACTTGGTCAAGTAAGCCACTACAGACAATATTTCACACCAATGTCATGGTTTCACGATTCAATTTCATTAAAAAAATCTATCGATCGATATAATGAACATTACCTTGCTAATTATTGCTCCCTTATTTAATGATAGTTAGTGAAAAGCTTTGCCAATGGATTGCATCTCAGGATATTTTTGCATTACCACATGATCTGGGATCTACTTAAAGTGCTAGTCCTGTTCTGCCATCCTTACTAACTCATTGGAAATTTGACCCCATTTGTCGTGATCTTGTGTCAGTCTTACAAAAATACACAAAGGCCTCAAATAGCAAAACAAAAAGGACAAGGATTGGGATGATTTTTGGACAGTTTTAAAACAGAGATTGGAACCCTGACACACTCAAATAAAAACCCGTACAGCTCTCTGTCCTCCCACTCACTAGACACTCAGTGGGTGTGAATCCTGCTGGCTTCGTGTCTCTGATGCCTGCTATTCGTCACATATTCTGCACATTACAATCGCTCATTGCACCTTGTCCACAAGCCCGCCCGTTCACAGACACACACACGCATCTTTCTGTGTAGGACTGGAAAATTTGCCTGGCACCAGATCTCCGCGTCCTCTGTGAATCACTTTCATTGAATACAAGCGCTACTTTTAGATCGCTTCCTCTGTTCTCTGCTGTGCCTCTCAAGGAACCGCAGCCTGTGTTGCACAATTAAACAACTAAACTTCCCACATTCGAATGAAACAGCCCCTTAAATTTGTACACTATTAAATGTGATTGCAGTGTTAATGTGAAATACAGTTAATTTGGAATTCATAGGTATCTATGAAATTTGATATTCTATAACAATTCAAACCTTTGTATTGGTAAGTCTGGATCACCAGGTCCGTGAAGTGGACAGAGTTTCATCTATGCAGAGGCAGAGAGTGGGATGTTTGGATGACGAGAAAGCGGCTGAATGGAACTTTTGCATTTGTCACCTTGATGCCAGACGGCCATGCCGAGGGCAGAGCCGAAAAGGGTTGATCCGTACACTTGTAGGCTTTACTTCTTGACACACTTTACATGTACTGCAGTTTAGAAGTGGGTTTTTAGATCATAAAATCCACAGGCTGAAACTTTGACATGCTTTCAGCACAGAACACAATAGATAAATACACGCATTCACAAAGCATAATTTTCTGGGATTTTATTATATTGCCCCTAATGCTTAGCACTTTATTATGTATAAATAATGTTTTTATATATTGTAACGAATCCAGTTGCATGTATTGTTCAGGTTGCAATTTTGTATGTGTGGAGTGTTATGTTTTGCATGCTGTCCGTAAATGCACCGCGCGATTGACTAAAGGGAGGGTTGGACGAGCGCAAAACAATTTTGTATTCTTTTCGTCTTTTGGGGGGCAACGGCTTGTGTCTGCTGCCGTGTAAATGGAAACAGGGAGGAAATGTTCACTGAATTGAAATGAATTAAAATGATGAGGGGAGAAAGGTTTCGAATCAAGAGCGCCTCCAGGGGCTGGCCACGGCCAGTCCTCTAAATATTAGATTAGATAACTTTATTCATCCTGTATTCGTGAAATTTCATTGTCACTGTAGCAAGAGGGTGAGAATGCAGACACAGGAAAAGACATTTTGACAGAAATAAGTTAATAACTAAATATACTTTTATATACACATACATACATACATACATACATACATACATACATACATACATACATACATACATACATACATACATACATACATACATACATACATACATACATACATACATACATACATACATACATACATACATACATACATACATACATACATACATACATACATACATACATACATACATACATACATACATACACACACACACACACACACACACACACACACATACATACATACATACATACATACATACATACATACATACATATACATACATATACATACATGTACATGTATTCATACAGTTGGTCTAAACATTCAGTATCATTCAAATATGTTCACCTCCCCACTCACTAGTATAAATAATTTTAGATTGTGGTTGCATCATACATACATTTAATTTCAAATGCAGACCCAAACAACCAACGGCTCAATCGCACTACCGACACCAACCGCATTGGTAATGGGTGACTCCACTCACTTTGCTGTGCGTTTTTTGGAAACTACTACTACGACAGTTTCAGCTTGTCCCGTGTGGGGTTGCCATAGCGAATCAAATTTTTCTACTTTTGCCGGACATTTGCCTTTCTCAACGCAACACTCTGCATTCATCTGGCACATGGGAGAAATTTTCTCGTCTATGTTAGCTAATGCTTACCGCACCAATCGCACTACCTTGAGGATGTGCGGTTGTGGGAAAAGGCGAGTGCAAATCATGCTAGCACACCCCCTGACCCGGTTTACTGACCCAGCTGCTTTACCTTTGGGCGCTCGTGCTAAATTTGCACTTTTTTTTAAAGCAGAGGAACATGATGAGAGCTAAGTCAATGCAGACAATTTCAAATGATAACAGGTCATTAAGTCAATGCATTCAAACTTGTAGTGTCATATCCAAACTAAAATGATGTTATAATAAGAAATTCAATAGGATAACCGGCATGTATAATGAAACAACTAAATCAGTAACCAAAAAATTCTGAATGTTATTTACACTCGTAGTGTCGCAATCCATACAGGGAGGGAAGTCTTTCAACGTCTTTAATGTTGCATTTTTTGTAGAAAACTCAAATTATAACATGTCCCATTTTGTCTGTTTTTACTCAAAGCCACTGCATTCAGCAGATTCTGGAGGCTGTGCTTCACTGCCATCAAATGGGCGTTGTGCACCGAGATCTAAAGGTGAGCGACACCGAGTCAACGTGCTTGTCATTGACCAAGGGATCTTACTTCTACATGCACTTTTGTTTGTTTGAAACATTTGGAGCAAAATGTGGAAAAATTTTCAAGGTCAAACATTTATGCTGCGGGGCAACCAAGAATTTAACTGGAAAAAGATATAGAAGGATGAAAAATTCATTAAGTAGTAATTCACTCCTTTTCAATTTAATTTACATTTAATCAAATCAAAAGCCTTTATTGTCATTATACAACAGCTGCGTATAACAAAATTGGTGGTGTTACTTTTTCAATGAATTTCAAATAGAAATCAAGGGAGTATACAGTGGTACCTCGAGATACGATCTTAATTCGTTCCGGGACTGAGCTCGTATGTCGATTTTTTCGTAACGCGAATGAACGTTTCCCATTGAAATGAACTAAAAACAAATTAATTCGTTCCAACCCTCTGAAAAAACACCAAAAACAGGATATTGGATTGGAAAAAATGTTTTATTTCTTCTCATTCGCCATCTATTAACAAAGTAACACATAACTAGTGGTTTCATATTACTAAAATGTGTTTAATAGTACTAAAATTTTACGGATTTCGAAGGGTGGAGAGAGAGAGAGACGGACAGAGAGAGGGGGCAGGGGGCGGCGCTTTTTGCACGGCAACACGCTCGTTTCATAACATAAACAAATTTAAATGAACTTGGATTACGATGCAGACACACTCAAAAATAAATTTAATCTAACCTTACACTAAACTTAATTCAAATTTTGTATTTAAGTTTGATACCTTTCTTCTGGCTGTATTTGCCCCGCCTCCACCCTGACTTTCACTATCGATGGGCTGTCTGCTTTTGTATTCCCTTCAAAATATTCCCAAAATGATGCACACAAATGTCCTCACAATAGGATAACGCCCGACCACTTGCCAACGAGAAGTAATATATACTCCTCGTATTAGCGATCGCTCCGCCATTCGCGCTGAGTGACGGGAAAAAAAAAAACTGAAAAAAATGCAACTCTCCGCCCAGTGCTCGTAGATATCTGTTATACACGAAAGAGATGCGGCAAAAAAGACAATAAACAGCCTCTCATGTCTTGGCCACCTGGCTTTCTCGTACCTCAAAATTTGTCTTGTATCTAAGAGATCTCGAGATAATTATTTGCTCGAAATTTTACTCGTATCTCGAATTGCTCGTATGTCGGGGTGCTCGTATGTCGAAGTACCACTGTACTCAAGTTTCAACCCAGCGCTAAAAGTCCTATTTCAACCTTAAAGTCAAAGGTTATGTGAACAGGAAGTTGTTTGGTTTAGCTGACTTTGACTGTTGGCGACATAAGGTCTGTGTCAAGACACATTTTTGCAGAACAGTTTACAATTCGGTCTGAATGCAGGTTATCTTTACTGCTGTGCGTCGGCTTCTCTCCTTTCTCTATTCTTTTCGTGATGGTAATGTTCATTTACTTTTCTTTTGTCTGGACCAACATTGCTAGATGACCCAGCTTTCTTCTTTGGTGCCACAATGTGAAAAAAGGAGGGCGAAAAAAAAAGCACAGATACTCCCGGTGTACAAACATAGACAGTGCTAAGCAGAAACTATGGTGCTGGGGACTAAATGGCGGACGATTTACAACTGATTTACAGTGTTGTTGTGATTGACAGACTTTCAAGTTGACTGCTAACCAAAACCGCAACACTTAATGCAGGGAACCCATCTTTTAACTGAAATTTCAAAAGCCCATCTGTTCAAACAAAGCTAATTATTTAAGCTGGTCCTATCCATGAAACAAAGTGTGCGATGTCAAGGGAGAGACAGTCGTGTGTCCAAGTGGGTATAGAGGCCCATTATTAGAGTCTCTTCTGACAGAGAATAATGAGATGTGCCACATTATCTGGGCCACCGACAATGAGCATTTACACCATTGGCACAGCATGTCAGGCTTAAAGCAGAGGAGGGTAAAGTTAAATGTGGCATGTCTTTAAATAGCATCCATGTCTTGTCTTTTGTGTTTTCCGTGTTCATGTGCAAACCCTTCAGCCAGAGAACCTGCTCTTGGCTAGCAAGTGCAAGAATGCAGCGGTGAAGCTGGCTGATTTTGGCCTGGCCATTGAGGTGCAAGGGGAGCAACAGGCCTGGTTTGGTAGGTAGAGAAAATGTTCAAGATACCAGACACATAAACACATTTTCTTTTCACTACCTGACGTCATCGTTAATAGAAAATACTATCAGATTCAGATTTTATATACAGTGGGTCCTCGAGATATGATCTTAATGCGTTCCGGGACTGAGCTCGTATGTCGATTTACTCGTAACTCGAATGAACGTTTCCCATTGAAATGAACTAAAAACAAATTAATTCGTTCCAACCCTCTGAAAAAACACCAAAAACAGGATATTGGATTGGAAAAACATTTTTATTTGTTCTAATTCGCCATCTATTAACAAAGTAACAAATAACTAGTTGTTTAATAGTAATACAATGTGTTTAATAGTACTAAAATCAGACAGATTTTGCAGAGGAGAGAGAGAGAGGGACAGATAAAGAGGGGAGGGAGAGAGACTTTTTGCAAGGCAACGCGCTCGTAGCAACATAAACAAATTTAAATGAACTTGGATTACGATGCAGACACACTCAAAAATAAATTTAATCTAACCTTACACTAAACTTAATTCTAATTTAGTTTTACATTTTTATACCTTTCTTCTCCCGGGTTAGCTCTATTTGCCGCGCCTCCACCCTGAATTTTAGATGCAACCGATCGAGGGTTGTTTGCTTTTGTCTTCCCTTCAAAATATTCCCAAAATGATGTACACAAATGTCCTCACAATAGGATGACGCACCACCACTTGCCAACTTGCCCGGGAAGTAGTACTCCTCTCGTATTAGCGAACAAGCGCCGCCATTCGCACTGACTAACGGGGGGGGAAAAACACTGAAAAAATGCAACGCTCCGCCCAGTGCTCGTGAAGACATTACACCAGGGAGTTGCGACCAGAAAGACAATGCCCATGATGTTTTTATGAGCAGCCTCTCGCGTCTGCTGTCTGCTCGTATATCAAAATTTGTCTCGTATCTCAAGATAAATATTTGCTCAAAATTTTACTCGTATCTCAAATTGCTCGTATGTCGGGGCACTCGTATGTCAAGGCATTACTGTATACTGTACAGTCCTCATCGCAACATCAAAACGGACAAGGAAAAACTCAAATCTCCGTCTGGGGAAAATTAGGAAACCTTGAATAGTATAAGGTCTGTCGGATTGTAGCGTATATAGTCCACCTTGCCGAGAGATGTTTTTTTAACTGTTGTGCGAGAAAGAAATGGCTTATTGTATGAAATACAGGCCTCTAGCTTCAACTTTGACATCCTTCTTTTTCGAACCTTCCTCTTTGTATGTTCAACATACTAGATGAACAATCTGGACTGCAGGCTGGCCGTTTTAATACCCGGATCCTTCGCTTACGCACACGTCTTGGTGTAATTAATGCTGTGTGTGGTCTGGCATTATCATGTTGATAAATATAGTCTTTTTCAATGATGGATGAGAACATATGCTGTTCTAAAACTTGACTTGTCAAACCTAAAATCGTGATTTGTTTGACCACAGAACTCTTTTAAACGTTGCCACACTTTTTTTTTTAAAAATTGCTATGAAGACCCGAATAATAGTAGGCACTGGAATAATAATAGGGAGTGGAAAATTCCAAATGAATTAATAATAGTAGGCACCGGAATAATAGTAGGCAGTGGAAAATTGTGTGTACTTTTTATATTTTTTCTCCATGCTAATACTACTGCTAGCAAGACAACGGATAATCGTGTTGCAAAGTTGTATTACAGTTGCAAATAATTGCTGCAATGAATTGCGTATAACGTAAAAGCAGAATAGGATACAGGAATCGCCGCCCAGCGCCCAATCACGGCGAAGACGCAGTTTGCTCGGTGTTGCCCGTGCTGCTGGAGTGGCGAAGGCTCGGTCCTCGTGCGCGTTCACGTCGCACGCACGCGCACAGCACCGTGCAAGTGACAGCTCATAGCAAGTCACGTCATCTATGCCAGAAAGTTAATGACATAGAACAATGTTGCTGCTGCACGGACTTAATTGAGGCAAAAAATAATAATCGTAGGCACCCGAATAAGAATCGTAGGCATGCGAAAATTTGAGTTGAAAAAATAATCGTAGGCATACGATTATTCGGGTCTTCATAGTACCTTGGACCCAGAGAAAATGGATCCCTGCTTGTCTGGGTCCTGTTTGTGAATTGCTTCTTCTTTATACTGTAGGAGTTTAATTTGGCAAGGGCAAATAGCAGAGGGGATTGTGTTCACGAACAATGGTTTCTACCTTCGCCCTCATACAAGGAGATTATTCATGGTTCTCTGAATCTTTGGAGGTTGTTATGCGCTGTAGAGCCTAAAAACGTCAAGCTCTTGGATTTTTTGGGGTGGCAAGCACTTGACTGCTTCAATATCTTTCTGCTCAACATTGGGGAATTGGTGATTGGAATATTTTGCCTTGCTTGAATTAATGACTGGCTGAATGAAATGTTTTATATTCTTTCTCTTCAGGCTTTGCTGGGACACCAGGGTACCTGTCACCTGAAGTCCTGAGGAAGGAGGCATATGGCAAACCTGTGGACATCTGGGCGTGTGGTGAGTTAGACTGAAGGTCCCACTGTCGCCATTAAATAATAGTGCTTTGCCCAAATGCATTTGAAAATCAATTAGAAAGACTCGCTTGCACAGATCACACAGTTTTGTAGCAGTTTGCCTCTGCATAGATGAAACCAATGACGTATCAAAAGGAAAGGATTCCGCCAGGGGGCATTTGAGTGAAAGGAAAACAGAAGTTGAAACTCGTTGACCTTATTACGACACGAGTGGTTTGGGAAGCATTGAAAGTGAGGTCAGGGGAGGCAGTACGACCCTAAGAATCTAGTTCTGGGGATATTTTACCATTAAAAGTCAAAATCACCATAACACAACACAAGTGAGCAAGCAGGGAAGAGAGTAACAAGAGCATGATTACCCCCGAGATTCTACTAAACAGGTTCACACAGCGCAACACGTTAGCGTTAGCTTTCGCTCCATTTACATCGGAAGTCAGGCGACTACTGAATATTGAATGGTAAATATCACATGTTTAGGCTTCTCGCTTCTACACAACAGTAAGCATAGCAATTGAAAAACAAATAATCATTCAGAAGATATTAAAATGAGATTATTTTTACTGGTGCACTTCTGGGCAATGCATTCCTGTTTCTGTTCCAATGGCGTTGTCAACAACTCTTCTTTGGAAACACTTTATTTGTCACTTGGTCAACGCAGTCTTCAGTAGATAATACCTAGCTTTTCCACTCCATTTTCTTGATGTCCACAACCCACTCGTCTCGCACCGCTTGATCAGAGGGGAATTTATGCTGTAGCAATTTCATACACGACACCACAAATTAACCATTGTTCTGTACACATCAAGTATTAACCAAGTTTCTCTTAAAGCAATTGAATTGCTTGGAAAAAACAACTAAAATGCTGACTGTCACAAAACTGAAACTACATGGATGAGGGCGTTGCATGCATAAAAGCCTCCCATTTCATACGTTGTTTACCCTAACCCTCTGCCTGCTCTAACTACGAATAATCAGTATTTTTTTTAACTTACAATGTTTAAAGATTAGATAGAGAATGTCTTCAATTCCAAAAGCATGTTTCTGTGTGTTTGACAGGGGTGATTCTGTACATCCTGCTAGTTGGTTATCCCCCTTTCTGGGACGAGGACCAGCACAAGCTATACCAGCAGATCAAAGCTGGGGCCTACGACGTGAGATCCCAATCTGCCTTTTCTCTCTCTTGAACTTCTTTCTTAAACTGTTTCATCTTCTTTTGCTTCCTTTGCAACCATTCATCTATAACGTTGTGCTGTTCTTTTTGTGCACAGCCATGCCTCAAACAAATCAAGAAATCAAGGACGTTGTTAACTAAAAAAACGAATAAATTAAAAATGATTCAATAGACCTAGATTCAACAATTGTAGTACTGAGAAAATTCACTCCCCAATCCATTGCCGTTAAATAGTGTACAGTGGTACCTCGAGATACAAGCTTAATGCGTTCCGGGACTGAGCTCATATGTCGATTTTCTAGTAACTCAAATGAACGTTTCCCATTGAAATGAATTAAAAACAAATCAATTCGTTCCAACCCTCTGAAAAAACACCAAAAACAGGATATTGGATTAGAAATTCCCCACCTCCACCCTGACTTTCAAATGCAACCTATCGAGGGTTGTTTGCTTTTGTCTTCCCTTCAAAATATTCCCAAAATGATGCATACATATGTCCTCACTATAGGATAACGCACGACCACTTGCCAACTTTCCCGTGAAGTAGTACTCCTCTCGTATTAGCGAACAAGCTCCGCCATTCGCACTGACTAACGGGAAGAAAAAAACACAAAAAAAATGCAACCCTCCGCCCAGTGCTCGTAGAGACATTACATGAGGGAGTTTTGACGGGAAAGAGTGCCCATGATGTTCTTATGACCACCCTCTCGCGTCCACTGTCTGCTCGGAATTTTACACGTATCTCAAATTGCTCGAATGTCGGGGCACTCGTATGTCGAGGTATTACTGTAATTCTCTGGTCCAAAACCCAGGTTTGTATTCAACTTTAAATGGGTTCATTTTGATGGTGAAATAGGGTATAGAGCTAGCCTTTTGTGGAAATCTCGAAGCTCCAAGCTTTTCAAAAAACTTCCACTGACTTCATTGTTGCACCTCGGAATTTGGTTGGTCAACAAATTTCACCCCTCGCTCTGATCTTATTTTCCTAAATTTCCACTACATGGCTTCGTTTCTTTTCACATTTCAATTTGTTCTCTTTATCTATTTTGGCCTCCGCTCTTCTTACTCACTTGCCAACCATGTAGCTGTTTCTTTTTTTGGCCACTCTTGCGTAACTCTGTGCTCTCATTCATATTTTAAGGGGTAGAAAACTCCCCTTGGGCCACTTTTTTCCAAAATTATTTTTAACTACGTGCCAACTACTTGCGAGCAGAATTACATGCACACTTTAACCTCCTAACCTTAACTCGATAGATATATTTATTTTATTTGAAGATGAAATCAGTCCCTCTCTTGCTAAAAAAGACAAATAAAAAGTCAATTGAAAATGAGGCTTTTCATGTAGCAGCACATTCTTCACACAAGTGCTTTCTGTGTTATTTTTTTTTAGTTTCCTTCACCAGAGTGGGACACAGTAACACCGGAGGCCAAAAACCTCATCAACCAGATGCTGACCATAAACCCAGCCAAGAGGATCACTGCCCAGGAGGCCCTCAAGCACCCCTGGGTCTGCGTAAGTGGCGCATACAGTACACTTAGCCAAGGCAATATCTTAATGTACGGTACAGTAAACCTATGGCTGATTATAACTGTCATCTTGTCATTTAGCAACGGTCCACGGTGGCTTCAATGATGCATAGACAGGAAACGGTGGAGTGCCTGAAAAAGTTCAACGCCAGGAGGAAACTCAAGGTCTGAGGGTCTCGCTATTTTTATCAAAACTTTTATTTTCTCAAAATGGTATTTTAATCTTGTCGGCATTTTCACCCTGCAAGAAAACAAAGGGGTTTTTCTCTCTCTTTTTCAACACGGAAAAAGTGCTTTCAGCGTTTATAGCTGTTTTCTTAAGTGGTTAAAAACATCAATTCATTTTAAATACAGCATATCCTTGTCAGTATTGCGGGGTGCTGGAGCCTTTGCCAGTTGACCTCAGGCAAAAAGATGGACTCGCCCAGTGGTGCCCAATCACCGGTCCGCGAGCTAACTAGTGCTGGTCCGTCAGAGTAAAAAATATTAAAGTTTTCAATCTCGCCCTCCTATTTGAAATGAGAAAAGTTGTTATAACAATAATAATAAATAATTGCTTTTATGCTTCGGACTTATTTTGCCGTCGTGGGTGTCGTTCGTGCACCGACCCCACCCCACACAATTTTGTCTTAAGTTGTCGCCCTCCCCATTAGCTGTTCCGCGAGAAAATAGAAAGAGCTTTACCGGTCCGCGGTGAGAAAAAGCTTGGGGACCGCTGTTGTAGACCCTAAACAGCTTGTCAGTCAGGTGTAGGGCACACACAGAGACTGAAAAGCATTTGTACAGAAATTTTATCAGGAAAATCATCTTTCATCTGAGCAAAATAAGAACACACTAAACATGGAAATATGTTTAAATTTGTTTCAAGGGGAGACAAAACCTCTTTTCCCTTAGTCTCGTCCCAACATTTTCCCTCAACAGCCTCGCCCTGATTTTTTAAATTCAATTCAGCATTACATCATTAGCATGGGGTGACTTCATGTTGAACAACAACATTACATCTGCTTTGCCTGAGAACAAGCTTGTTTAGTCAAGTTGAGGTCATTAGCAGTGAGACAGCAAAAACCCTGTGGTCTTTTAGGTTAACAACAAACATCGCAAACATTTAATAATGTTAACTTTTGCACATCATTTTTCTAACACTTATGCACCACACCAACACTTGTGGGGGACTTCAATGCCCATGTGGAGAGGAACAGCTGTTCCAATCAGAACTCAAGCGGTGTTCTATTATTGGATCTATGTGCTCATCGTGGATTGTCATGCACCCCCATGTTAAAGCAAATGGGTTTCCATATGTGCGCTTGGCATGTGGACTCCCTAGGCTGCAGTTCAATGATTGACTTTGCAGTCGTGTCATTGTACTTGGACCCTCAGTTGAAGAGAGGGCTAGAGTTGGGGAGTGAGTGGTTGGTGTCAGAAAAGATGATGCAAAAGGCACACCCTAATGGAAAAGGATAACATGCTGGGACGACCCCTAACGGCACAAGTCGAAAGGGAGAAAGGCTCCCGCTTCCTTCAAAATCCCATGATTTTGTATTTGTAAGTGTAATGGTGGTAATAGACACAACTGTCTTGTATCACGTTGCATGCACCACAATGCTCCGAAGCGACCATGCGCAACTGGAACTCTCAACTACCAACCAAAACAAACATCTCTCTCTCTCTTGCGCTGTCTTTATCTCTGTATAAGGCTAAAGCCCCTTTTTTCCAATTGTGGTCTATTAAAAAAAAAAAAGATTATTTTTTTCTGCGGCTGTTGTTGCACAAAACCAAATAGATGACATGCTTTTAAAATCTGTTTTGTTAAGCATGAAATCCAAATGAAACTGTAATGTAATGTATTATTATTATTTTTCAATTTCTTTGCATTTGTCTTTTTTATCGCAGGGGGCCATACTCACCACCATGTTGGTCTCTCGGAATTTCTCCGGTAAGTTCACATGCATTCACTTGTCAGTTACGGCCATTTGTGTGGGGGTGTTTCTGCGTGGCAGGACATGTATATCTATGTGTGTGTGTGTTTGTGTATGTGTTACAGCTTGTATAAGGGAGACAGAAATGAAAACTTGGAATGTCTTCTAAAGATCATGTATTTCAAACATTTTTTTAAATGTACACAACAGGCTCAAACTTATGAAAAAAATACATTACAGTGGAATACAAATCATCAAACTATCAACATAATGTATGTGCACAAATAATCTGTGGAAATGAGCTCAAAGTGCTTTGACGAAAATGGTGAAAAGAGAAAAAAGATGGAGCATCGTGCATTCCAGGGCAAATGGATCAAACAATCTGCCTTTGTTTAGAGAGCAGGTTCTGCGGTGTGTCTAATTTGCAATGACAAAAATCCATCGAAGAAACGGTTGAATGCATAGTGGCACTTTGGCACACGACACGCTATCTTTGCACCAAAATATCCAGAGACAAAAGAAAGATGGCTTGCTGAGAGCTGCAATGCAAGGTGCAAGGCACCCAGCAGCAACTCCGCACATGGACTAAAATTCCGCTAGCTTTACTGGCAATTCAGTAAAAGTGAGGAATCAAAAGCATTCACAGATGGTGAGTAGGCTAAAACTTTTCAAGGATTTTCCGGACAAAGACAAGAATGAATGAATGAAATGCCGTTCTCGGCAAGAATTGTCGTGGGTGCAGGCTTTCATTCAGACCAACAAAAAAGGACACCTTATGTAAGTGTACTCAGTTGCTTGCAGTCAGGTGCTACTTATTATAAAACACGCCTCATTGGTTAAACTGTCGGCACTTGATCGGTTGGAACAAAGAGCAGTCCACTAAAGGGAGGATTTATTCGAGTCTTTGATGGAGTTTGCTCAAGAAACAAATCGACCTATGAATAAGTTTGTCTCAGTGTGTACTGACAGTGCAGCTTGGCAAAGTGATGTCGCTGGTCATTCTTGCGATTAACTTTATTGTTGTGCGAGCCTTAAATGATCATTGGTTTAAAACACAGCTGGATGAAGTAGAGAATTCTGTTTTTGTACGGCAATGTGCGTAGGTTGTCAATTGCGATGTTGCTAGGCTGTTTTGAGGCTTGCCTCAATGAAATCAGGACTTTTCTTGAAATAAAAGGCATCGTGGGCATGGCCTGTATCCAAACTTCTGGAGAGACTGGGACACATGGTTGCTAGTACAGTCATACCTCTACTTACGAAATTAATTGGTTCCAGAACTTTTTTCGTAACTTGAAAATTTAGTAAGTAAAGCAGTACTTTATATGCAAATTCTCTAATTCGTTCCACGGTCCTCACACAACTACCAACTAAACCCGTTAAAAGTGTTCCAATTTTGTATGAAAGATGTGAGAAACACACAAAAATGAGAGAAAATGATAAGAAAATGATTTATTAATGTCTTAAAAATAATAACAACCATACAAAATCTAACGGCGTCAGAAAGCCATCCACTTTGTAGTACATTTTAGACTTTTACGTGTGCCCTATGTGTGTGTTTGTGTGTAAGTGAAAATATGTGCATGTTGCATTTGTACGTTTTTTATCGCTTAATAAGGGGAATTGCAATCATTAATAAGGGGAACATTTTGCATTGACAAGTATGTAAGAGAGAATCTTGAAACATGAATAGTGGTTGTTGTGAAACAGCCGATGAGAGCCCAGTAGAGTGTAGCGAAGTTCTAAAGTGAGAAGCAAGGCATCAGCGACAATATTTTAGAAAATAAAATAAGGGATAAGGAAATGCATTTACTTTTGGGGGGATTTCGTAACTTGGATCTTTTTCGTATCTCCAGGCACTCATTTGCATGTTAAAAAATTTGTAACCTGAACCTAGAGGCGGTTGTAAGTAGAGGCATGACTGTATGTTTCAATTGATTATAGAGAATAAGTTTGGCTTATCAAAACCAGGCGTGAGCGTGTAGTCTGCAGTGTCTCTTGAAAACGTTGTGGAGGTGTTACGTTTTGGTATCTATGAGAAATCAGCAGGATGTAGAGAAATATAGCTCATTCTCTGTTTATTGCGACATTTATACTAGCCTATTCGCAGATTGCTGTTATCTTGATCTTTCTGACATTTCTAAGCTGAAACACGTCGTCATCTGTCAGTCCAACACTGTAACCGCTCTGTGGTCGGACTTCTTTGTCCTCCAACTTCTCTTTTCACGCTCATTTCCGTCCTCACGACGTAACCTTCTCTCTCCCACCTATGCGGAAAGTGGGCTGCAGGCAGACCACCGCTCCGGCCTCTGTTGTTCCAGTCTCGGGCACCGTAGGTACCACAATGGCAGCGGGGCTGGCGGAACAAGGTAGCGCATGGCGGCACAATCCGCGGGCATGCCGCCTTCTTGCCTCCCCCTTTCTGTACTTTCTCTATTTATTTTATTATTATTATTTTTACCCTTTTCTCTTCTCTGTATTGAAACTCCAAGCATGACATCGGACCATGTTCTCTTCCACAATAGCATCTTTAGCAGCCATTCCATCTTTCATTCAATTAAACCCCACTATAAATGACAAAAAATCTTTGACTAACCTGTATGTTTTGAGTTGTTTAGGTCTCCTCACCTTCATTAACATCATTTTACTTACCCCAAAGCATGACTTAAACCAGTGTTTCCCAACCACTTTGCAGTGAGAAATGGTCAGGTGTTAAATTAGAATTAAGTTTAGTGCAGGGTTAGATTAAACATATTTTTGAGTGTGTCTGCATCGTAATCCAAGTTCATTTAAATTTGTTTATGTTATGTTACGAGCGCGTTGCCGTGCAAAAAGTCTCGCCTCTCCATTCTACCATCTTCTGCTCCCCCTCCATTATTATTCCTTCTCTCTCTCTCTTGCTTTCCCCTAATAAAAAAATACTGGGCTCTAAGGATTGAACTCTCCTGGACAGTGTGGGAGAATGATGCATGGAGTGCATGGTGGACGGACGGGGCACTCGAGTGGGGGCATGCTGGAGGGTTGGGGTTTTTCTCAAAGTGGATTTGCGATGCATTTCAGCAATGGTGAAGATTGTAGGCTGTTTTTGCTCTGACTCGGATGACAAATTTTGTAATTAAAAACGTGGTCTGCCAGATTATTGCAATTTGCACTACCAAGGAGACATTCGGGCATTGTGACAATGGGAGTAGGTTTCCACTTGGGGGAGCTAAACCCAGTGTGTGGAAAACAACAACGACCACACTCAACTCTAGGGTAAAATCATATTCACTCATGTTGGCAAGCTCTTGGTGGTGTACTGTTTTGTGCATTATCTTGTACTCCGCCCTCATACGCTTTATTTTACAGTTTATACTTTATGATATACATAAACTGCATTAGACTTCATCTTTACTTTGTACACTTAACCCTTGGGATCCTGTACACTCCCACCCCTAATCAAACATTGATAGCTTGCTGCCTTAAGCCTATCAGGATCACTGAGAGCCAACTTGTTGTATATTCACACATAAATAACATATAAACATAAAAAAATCCTCTACTCAGTCGTGTGACTTAGAAAGATTCCTCTGCCCCTTTATTTATATATTTATTTATTAACTTATTTATTAGCTATTTATTTATGTCTAAAATGTATTTTCCCGTGTCTGTGTTCTCACGCTATTGCTACTGTGACAATAAAGTTATCTAATATAATGTAAAAAAAACAACAACACATATACACTTTTTTTTCTATTTGCTTGATTTACTCTTAGTGAAATAAAACACTATTTTTATTTTTAAAATTGAACCCCTGTTTGCCACCATAATACAAAGAAGTTAAAGGTGCTGTAAACTCAAATTAAAATGAATAAATTGTTGTTTGGGCCTAAGTAAAGTATTTTCGGTAGTTTAAATAATGTCACCATGTTGCTTAGTGCATTATGGGATCTGGAAATGGGCATATTAAAGGCATATATTGTATTGGTCTTTGCTAAAATGGAAAACCGACTCATAACGACATCAACTGGCATTTTAAACCTGCCTTAAAAAAAAAAAATACCAAAAGAGTTTCTGCCTTTAATACGGAGATTCAGCACTTATTTTCAAGAGAAAATCATCCAAAAGACTCTGCAGCACCCTTAATGAATAATAAAAACATTTTCTAAAACTGTTGATAACCTTCAAGGTTGTAAATTAATATATGCAAGAGACAAAGGGGAAAATATGGCGTATCATGAAGAGCAGACTTTTATGTAACGCAGTCAGCTGCTGATGTGATAGTGTGTGACTAAACTCGAAAAGGCACTCAGAACCTTAAAACAGAAAAAGTCAAAAGTTCACTGAATACTTTTGCTGAAAAATGACAACTGGAGAGGTTTTCAGAGACATCTCTATTGAATAAGCCTACAAAAGTTTCAAGAAGCAGTGGATAAATTCTAGTACTGTCAGGTCATCTCCAAATATTGGACCCGATAATCGGCCTGACTGATTATCGGTCGATCACTACTATATATGTATATTTATATGTGTATGTATATATCTATGTGTATGAATATGTACATGTGTATGTATATATGTAAGTGTATGTATATATATATGTGTATGTATATATGTATGTGTACGTATGTGTGTATGTATGTATATATGTATCTGTATGTATATAGGTATGTGTAAGTACGTGTATATATATATATATATATATATATATATATATATATATATATATATATATATATATATATATATACTATATGTTTATCATAGTCTACAATTTTGAGTTGGAGTGTCCATTTTAGGCCAAATATATTACACCTGTGTGCTCTGTGCTAAAAGGTAATGCATGGTGTGTATTTGGGATTAAGTGATGATTTTATGGCGTTTAGTAAATGGTCACAAGGTGGATCACTGTCTTTGTGTTTTGTTTGTCCTTGCAGCAGCCAAGACTTTGCTAAACAAGAAGGCTGACGTCAAGGTAAGAATGCTCCAATCTTCCTTTGTTGTCCTCCCTCCTCATTTTGTCATTTTATATAGAAATGTTTTGATAATTTTAGGGCCTACGATTGAGAGCTACAAAAGAATTCAATATATAAAGTTGTTTAGTAATTCCTGTATTAATAGTATATGATCGTGGTGATTTATGATCAGGCCCCAAGGGGGGAGGGTCTATGAGAATTCAGACCTTTTATATTTTTCCTTTCGAATAAATTGAAATCCTCTATTAAAACTCAATTTTTTGTAGAGGTGACTGAATATCCTTTACATTTACTAATGCAACTCTTGACCAAAGGATTAACCTGGATTCCAATTATAAGACCCCATTCCTCCCTAAAAAAAGTATTAATAAAAAAAGAAAGATTTAAAGAAGGGGATGTGTGGCGTCAATTTAACGAGTCTTTGGGGAATAAATTTTCATCATCAATGAGGGGAAGGATATGTGAAATGTATATATATGTACATGTACTTGTAGAACAAGTGTGAAAAATTTAACAAAAATAAAATTTATATTCAATCCAAAATATTAAATATTTGGAAATGTCCGTGAAAAGGGTTCTGAAAGAAATCTGTGAATTTGGTGGATTTATTGGATTTTATATATGAATTGTCAAGTAAAATTCTGGGCGATATACTGCATTTGGCCACCCTCATGCTTTCACGTCCGTACGTGGGAATAATGTGTGGGTTGATGTCAGAAAATTATCTTTGATTGACAGCATTTTTTTTAGTGTTGTCATATGTAAAGATTTTTTCCCTCCCTCATTCATTCATCCCATCTGTGCTTTTTAACGACATACAAATGCAACACAGCCACCAAGACTTGTACACCACCCACTTATGTGGGGGTGTTTGTGTGTGTATTTGAATTTGACCGGGCTTCCAAGAATAGCTGCCAGTCTGGACGCTGGAAACTCAGTCGCTAAAAATAGGTGCATTGGTTGCCTAGCAACAAGCTCCTTTTCATGGTCGCATCATCAGCAACTTTGCCATGAATGTTTCATTGGCTTCCTAAATTTGCTTCTCTCTACTCCGCCTCCTTATTGCTTAACCATTTTATATTAACACATCAAAATGTTCTTCTTCTGTGTGCGATGACATGAAAATACAAATGACATAACATGTTTTTGGCACTGGAACATTTATATATTTTATGTCCCTCCTTGTATTGGAAATAAGTACCGTATTTTCACGACTATACAGCGCATCGTATTTTTAGCCGCAGTGTCAGTAACGAGTGCTATTTCTGTAATTTAAACACACAAAGGACGCACCGTTTTTATAGACGCAGCCAGGCATGTCAAAACATACACCAGCTTAAACATGCACGCTACACCCACACGCTAAAAACACGTTTTTAAAAAGGCAACAGAAGCAAAACTGAGTTCGGTTGTACTTTATTTAGCCATTTTACAACGTACTCACATCATCATTTCATTTTCGTGACTTGGTCGCAAATCAAAAGTGAAAAAAGCCATCTGGTCGCTTGACATACGCCTCACGTAGCCATAATCTCATGTTGCAGGTCGATATTCATCCATATATAATATGTATTATATATATATATATATATATATATATATATATATATATATATATATATATATATATATATATATATATATATATATATATATATAGTTCGCAGTATAGCTTTTAATGCTCTGTTGACGTCAACATCTAGCGGCAGGATTTCTTTTGTAAATACAGCCAAAATGACGGTGAGGACCAAATTAGTGTGTTTGCCGTCATACTGGGTGTATTGACAAAAGAACTATATATCCCAGCAGTCACTGCGCAGTACTTTTTCTACGGGAAAAATAGTAGAGTCGGAGGCTGCTTGCCGTACTTGTGAGAGCTGTAGAGGATGGTGTACCCTATCGACTGATTTATTTTATTTTATCGTGATAACATTTTTAGTATTGGTCCATATATAAAGCGCACTGGATTATAAGGCGCCCTGTCTATTTTGGAGAAAATGTAAGACTTTTATGTGCGCCTTATAGTCGTGAAAATACGGTAAAGTTGTTCACATGGGGACATCTCGTTGAAATGGTGGTGATGTTCTGAAGGAAAAAAGACCCCAGGGATTGCGGTCCACTATTATGCTTCATAAGTATTTGTCGTATTTGAACTTGTTTAGGAATAAAGGAATATTTTTTTCCAGTTTTAATAGTTTCTGCAATTTCCTATACGTAGTTGAAATAGATTTTTCTAGCAGGTAAGGAGAATTCAATAAATAAATAAATACAAATCTCATGCTCATAAAAATGGGTTGGCATGGTAGTCTTGTAGTCTGGCGTATATTCTGGCAATAATAGTAGGTTTTTTTGTACATGAGATGGTTGTGATCGCCCTGGGTTATTTTTCACTGATTGACCAGTGGTCTGCGTAATGTGTTGAGAGCACTGTAAAGGCACAACACAAATCGTATTTTGGGAGTGCGATGGAGCGCGAACACATTTGTGCCTACAATGGAAAGGAAAGGCCAAGTTTTGCTTCACTTTCCGAAGTAGCCGTTTTCAGCTCTTTTGCCAGTGGTTTTTCATGTTTTTAATTATTTTTAAGATCACAGAACATGTTACTGTGTGGTACCTCTCCCACACTCCTGCTTACTGATACAACATATACTCCACACATATATACTGTATTTTCCACACTATAAGGCAGACCTTGGCTCATCTTTCAATTTGTGTCATATTTTAAGCGCAGGGTGGCCCGGCGACCCAGTGGTTAGTGCATCGGCCTCACAGTTCTGGGGTCCTGGGTTTGAATCCAGGTCGGGCTTCCTATGTGGACTGTGCATATTCTCCCCGGGCCTGCATGGGTTTTCTCCGGGTACTCCGGTTACCTCCCACATTCCAAAAACATGCATAATAGGCTGATTAGACACTTTAAATTGCCCCTAGGTATGAGTGTGTGTGTGAATGGTTGTTTGTCTCCTTGTGCCTTGCGATTGGCTGGCCACCAATTCAGGGTGTTCCCTGTCAGCTGGGATAGGCTCCAGCACTCCATGCGACCCATGGGAGGATAAGCAGTTCAGAAAATAAATTAATGAATGGATATAAGGTTCACCTGATTATAAGACGCAGTAGTAGTAGTGGTGGTGGTAGTAGTAGTTAGAAATTGTATTATACATACAGTAGATGGAGCTGTAGTAGTAGGGGGGGTTGTGTTATAGCTCCACTAGCTGGAGCTTTAGTAGTGTGTTGTGGTCTAGATCCACTAGATGGAGTTGTAGTAGTAGTAAAAGCAGTAGTAGTAGGGGTTGTGTCATACATACACTAGATCAGGGGTGGCCAAGTCAGGTCCTCGAGAGCCCCTGATGATTTGATGTGTTGGTGGAGGGAGATATGGAAAACAGACCGGATAGGGGCTCTCGAGGACCGGCCTTGCACTCGATGAAGCTGTATCAGTAGTAATGTGGGGTATTATACAACCACTAGAATGAGGTGTTATTAGTAAGGGGTTTGTGTTATAGATCCACCAGGTGGAGGTGTAGTAGTAGTGGTTAGGGGGTTGTGTTATACTTCAACTTGACTGAGCTATGTTAAAGGGAATTTCATACACTAATTAACCAATATTATCCATATACAAGGTGCACGCTTGAGAAAATTGTCTTTTAGTCTCACTTTATAGTGGTGAAAATCCTGTACATTTTGTGTTGGCATGTACTACAATCCCGAAAGTTTTAGTTTTCAAGCCATCCCGTTTCTGTCCCATTTCATGTGCAGTTACAAATGACACAGATTTGGAGTAAACTCATCAATGGCAGTGAACATTTGGATTATTATTGATGAGTTTACAGTACTTGTCAATTGCTTTCATATCACAAGCGATGCAATTTTTAGGCTACGTTGCAAGCTGACATCCAGAAGCATGCACACGCTGTGTTTGTAACTCTTGGTGTTTTATTTTCCTTCCTCACGCTGTCCTCGCACAGCCTCAGACAAACAGCAAAAACGGCATAACCACCAGCCACAAAGGAAACATCCCTTCACCCGCTCTGGTATTGAACCACCTTACTACATACATCCTTACTGCACCGCCTTTCAGGCCCCCCGCTGCCTTTGTGTGTGTGCATGCGCCCCTGTGCCTGCTTGTTTATTTGCGTAAGACCACCTGCCGCCTCTCGCCCGCTTTGTCAACAGCATGAGTCTGTTTTTTTTTCTTTGTCATGCTGTTTGTGCTTTAAAACGATACATATCCAGTGTCGTTAATTACTTCACATACAATATAAATTCATCCGTTCATTAAATTAAAAAAATACTTCTATCTGATATTTATTGTAACTGATTTTTTTTTCAAAATGCGCATTTTGGTATAATTGTGTGTTACTCACTCAAAGCAGCATAAATATGAATTTTATGAATTTTAGAATACTAAAGAGGACAAGCCTATTTGGTCCGAATCTTTTCTATGCAAATTATGGTGGTGATAGATTATATCTAGATTTATTAAGATGTAAACTTATCAACTGAATGCCCTGGTACATCTTTTTATGATGGAATAGTTGGTATGTACCAATGATACTAGAAGTTATGAATAATTCCTGTACTTTTTTCTCTCGTTTTTTACATCATCATTATTCCGTACATATATAATTCTGAATAGTAATAGATATGCATTGAGGATAAAAAACCTTAGCTTCATCTTGTACATTATTTTATTTGGGGAAAAACAATGGGAACGGACTGCTTTGATAAGAAATTATTTTGTGCAGAAAAAAAAACAATATTACAATTCTTCTGATCAATATTTCCATGTAGTATTCATAATTTTTTGAGTCTGTGTAGAAAAGTGTGCATGTGCATGCATATGTGCAATTGTTGGCTTGTGTCCTTTTCCGCTGATATTTTTGACTGATTTCTCTTCCCTACAAACATCATTTTGTCTTTTCTACTAATTGGCGCTTCTTTGTTTCATCTCATTTCCATCTTTTTCACTCTTACAATCAACTACCTCCTTCAATCTCTTTGCCCCATAGGAGCCTCAGACCACCGTAATCCATAACCCTGTGGATGGGACTAAGGTACACCTCACATTAAAGGGAAAGACAACACCTTATCATATGTGATAGATCTGTAAAAACAGCTTCAGGAACAGGTTAAGAAAGAGTGAGATCAATTTAATAGGAAATAGGTTTATTACCAGACTGCAGGATGGGGAGAGAGCTCGAACAGCTGTGAACCGCTCACAGTCTGTTGTCCTTGCAACTCTCTCCGAATGACCAGTGGGTCAGTCTTTATATAGGAAAACAGAGTATAGTATAGTTTCTATGACAACGACCACACTTTGGGCAAAGTCTGATAAATAAGTGGCAATTCTCCATGACAACGACCAAACTTTGGGCAAAGTCTGATTCATCAGTGGCAAGTCTCCATGACAACGACCAAACCTTGGGCAAAGTCTGATGAATCGCTGTCAAGTTTCTATGATTACGAGGTTTCTATACTTACAAAAACTGATACAATATGAACAAGCAATTGCCAAGCGTCTTTGTTCTCTTATCTTACAATCTTATCTTACAATATGCATCCCAACAGGAATAATCTTGTTAAGTCAAAAATGAAAATACAAAATTAACATTTCCTGATGTTTAATAGGGGAGGAATAAAGTCAATAAAAGCCAGTATAACCCAAAATGAGCCGCTCTTAGTGGGCTCTGACATTTTATCAATGCCGGTATTATTTTAGCCAGTCAAATGCGAGTATCCCAGATTTCCCCTTCCTCTTCGTGGTGTCAGTAACACCCATAGTCCCATGCACCCGTGTTCAAAGTCTATCTGTTTTCATTCTGCCCAGTGCTCGCAGAGACATTACACGAGGGAGTTGCGACGAGAAAGACAGTGCCCATCCCATGATGTTCTTATGAGCAGCCTCTCGCGTCCGCTGTATGCTCGTAGATCAAAATCTGTCTCGTATCTCAAGATAAATATTTGCCCAAAATTTTACTCGTATCTCAAATTGCTCGTATATCGGGGCACTCGTATGTCGAGGTATTACTGTATACCTTATACTTTACAGTGTATACTGTAAAGAAGAAATGGACAACAACTGTGAAATCACCCATTCCATATAAAACTAAATATTCTCCTTAATCAGAGTTTTAAAAAAAATGCAATTTGAATTCATAGGAAATACCGTCTTTTACATGAGGGTCATTTATGTATACTAGGTGTTGCCTGTCTCTTAGTAACCCATACAGCAAGTCCTGAACAAAACTTGTCCTCCTGTTTGTTTTTCTCCTCCTACTTCTTACTCAGTTCCTTTTTTCCATCCTGCCTTTATCTGTCAGCTTCGCTTTATTTGTACGTGTTTGCGTGGGCACGCTTGTATTTTTGTCTGTGATCAAGTGGATATGGCGCGAGTGCATGTCTCCTACCTTTTGTGTTCGTTAGCAGTGCATGCATACACGCGCCAACACTCCTCAAATTGTCCGATAACGCCAACATTGACCTCTTTCCTGTTGACATCTTGTGCTATATGTATGTCAATCCTGGAGGAAAGTAGACGAAAATGGGCGATTATGGAGAACAACTAGCCCACTGCCCTGTTTTTTTCTATTAAACCGCTTGTCTTTTTGCGTGTGCACTTGTCTGTACATCAATGTACCACATCTGAATATAGTTCCATTTTAAAAGTTACCCGTGTGTTAACCACCAGGAATCATCGGACAGTAGCAACACCACCGTGGAAGATGAAGATGTAAAAGGTAAGAAGAAATGTACACACATACTTTCTCTCTCCCGGACACAATGCATTACAAAATGTGCATTTCCATACGTACACTCCCCAAAACTACCACCCCAGTAACCTACACAAAACATACACCTGCAAGGAAACACATACATACCTTGCAGTCTTGAAAACACACATATACACAAGCAGTTCGGTCCTTACTTAAAGATGCTTTAAGGTCATTTTGAAGATGTTCTTCTAAATACATGAAATTTGTGGTACTCGGACGTTTGGTCCCCGGACGTTTGGTCGACCGGACGTTTGGTCGACCGGACGTTTGGTCGACCGGACGTTTGGTAGAATGGACGTTTGGTAGAATGGACGTTTGGTAGAAGGGACATTTGGTAGAAGGGACGTTTGGTCGCTGGGTTGTTACTGTTGAAACCAGCTCTCAAAATTATAATCATGAGAGAGAGAGAGTGAGTTTAATATCTAAATATCTAATATCAAAATATCAACAGTAAACTCTGTCATAATTTGACAGCGAGCGAATTCGGCGACCAAACGTTCGTTCTACCAAACGTCTGTTCTACCAAACGTCCGTTCTACCAAACGTCCGGTCGACCAAACGTCTTTCGACGAAACGTCCGGTCACGGAAATCAGTTTGAAAAAAAGTGCTGAAAACATGGGCGCAAGCTGAGAAGTCAGTTCTGAGTATCTGATTCATAGGCAGAAACTTTTTTGGTCTGAGTTTTGAAGGTTTTGTTTTATTGTTTTAGGTGGGTTTAAAATACAAATTGTTGTCGTCACTACTTAAAGCTCAGTGTCATCGCTGCTTTCTGCCCCCATTTTAGAGTGAGTGTCATCTGATTACTTTAAGCACGGATGGCGAATCAGGATTTTGGGTGCGAGTCCAAGTCCTACTATCTGTTCGCTAGTTATTCTTCCTTGAAGACAGTCAGAAAGCTCTCATTTTGAACGCAAAGTTCTCTAGCCGCACCTGGATCGTGAGCCTCATCCAATTGTTCATATCTGTTTAAAACCTCCATCTAAAACAGCTAACAACTTTCTTTAGTCCTAAGAGCAATTTGGGAGAAGGAGGGGGCTTAAGAAGGGGAGAGGTTCCCAATTTAGCCTAGGCAGAAAACCAGAGGCCCATTGGCTGGGGAACTGTTAAAGGCATACCGCGAGATCACGGCATTCACTGGGCAAATCAGAGGACGGTGTGTCCGATATCAGGCTAGATCCTGGTGGTCCCAAGTGCGTGGACAGAGGGAATATTAGCGGTGGTGGTCTTGGTCAGATCTTGTCAGGTCAGTAAATGGTCGACAGCTGCTTGCAACCCAACACCTGCAGTGTGTAAGCTTTTGTAGCCATTCTGGTGAGCTCATGTTAGTCTATCTTAGCTTTTCGTGGAGCAAAAATTTGAAGCTAAAGTTCTCATATTCCTCAAGGCTCATGTTTGTTGCCTTCTTGAATTAGTATTCATATTGTTTTAAACCATTTAAGTTCTGGAAGCAGATGCTTTTAAATGAATGGATGTTTTCTTACTTGTTCTAAAAAATGAGTTATGTTATGCTGCTTCATGCTTCTGAAGCTTAACTGGTATTTTTCACAATTCAAAACTTTGCACTGGCTTTCAATTGATTCAAACTTGGTAAAAGAGTGAAATTTGTTTATTCACAACAGATTGCGTATTACATTTCTCTCAGTGTAAGTATCAGTTCTAGAGTAGACAATGGTGCCTTAATGGTGACTTGAGTTGTCATTTGGTCATGTTTCTATTTCACTTCGAAGCAAAGACTAGCGATATGAGCGCTGCATATTGATGTTTAGTTTTAGTTTACGACCATCAAAGCATAAAACAAAGACACAAAATAGTAAGTAGTAATTGTATAGATTCATATCTTAAAGAAAAAGACAAGCGCTAGTATAAACGACTTGTATGTGAAAGATGGTTGCTCCCAAAATTGTAATTTTTCTCAACTATGACAACGGACAAAATAGTGTTTAAACACCAACATTGTTTTTTAAATAGGTACTTGAAATGACAATTATTTCATGTCAGAGTGAATCATTTTTATCACGATCGAGTGAAAAAAATAGCCAATCATAATGAACCAAACTTTGCACCTTCATTTATTTACGTACAATGCCAATTTAACATCTGGCATGACAGGCTGTGATGCTTCAACCAGTTCATTTATTTTGTTGGCATTCCCAACCAATTTTCGGGAGGCACTTTCCATTTATTGTCATTTTTCCTCAGGCTACTTGTCATTTTTCTCTTGCCGTGTGTGCTTTGTGATTTGCCAACATAGTCTTGACACACAAGCAGCACTCCAATCCTTTTATATGGCGCCCTTTATTCATTATGTAAGGTTTGTCAAGGTTAGAAAAGGGGGCATTTCTTCTTACTTTTTACGGATGCAAGTTAGTTGTAACCAACCCATTGTCTCCTTCTCAAGGACGAGTGTGAAGTAGTGTTAGACCACATTGATTTGCGTCCTTCCTCCACCCAGCGGCGGCTAACTTGCTGAACTGCTGGGCTCTGTACACAGGGGCTCAGGGCCCGGGTAGGAGGAGGCCCACCCAACAAGCCACTCTCCCAGTCCAACCCCACGCCTGTCTCCACCCTCCTGGTGTACTCCCCTTCGCACGTCCCCTGTTGTCCTCATGCAGAGTAAGTTGACTAGTGAGCAGTCAGTATGTTTCCATGGAGATGAGACGCAGAAGGCCCGTTCACATGGTGACGCTCCGACCCCATCAATAAAAAAACACCTACGAAGGACGGCTGCAGTTCCCCATGAAAACAATGTAGTAATCTTGCAATGCAGTAGAGGGCAGTGCAGTTTCACAAAAACAAAAAAATATAAGATTTTTGTTTGTGTTAGCAAGGCTTCTGAAAGAGCCCCTAAATCAGGGGTCTCAAACTTGCGGCCCGCGGGCCAACTGCGGCCCGCGGGACGATAATTTGCGGCCCCCGTCTTAATATGAAAGATCGATTTTTTTTTTTTAAATTTTTTATTTTTATTTTTTTTTTTTTTTTACCCCTTTCCCCATGATGGCGCCGTTTAAGTGGCAGCCAGTGGCAGTAGCTCTGTCCACTCATGTTTTTCTTGTTTTACAGCATGTTTTACATGAAAAATTAGAGGGAACATTGACATGCACCTGCTTGTGGCAGGTGTGATACTGGTGTGCCGATAGCGAGCAATGATGATGTCGTGACCGGATGATTCGCCTAAAGACGTTTCGCCGACGGACGTTTGACAGACGGACAGGTCGTGCTAGTATTTGTTAGTTTAATGATTAAATACAAATACTAGTATTTGTATTTAATCATTAAACGCTGTTTTCAGCTGGATTTGACCGAATTTGAGAGCATTTTGAGCCGTTTGGCGAATGGACGTCTATAGACATTTTTTTGCCTCCATCGCGATATCATCCAGTATTTGTATTTAATCATTAAATGCTGTTTTAGGATGGATTTGACCCGATTGCTGTCATTTTACGGCTCGGTTCTGCTACATCTGCCTGCCCAAGAGTGCTTATTCCCGGACTGCCATTGATGGTAGACGAACATTGATTTTTACTATAATTTGGACAACACCGGCGGCGGGCCGGATTAAAAATCCTAACGGGCCGTATATGGCCCGCGGGCCGAGGTTGAAAAACTTGTACACACACGATCCGGTGGGGCGAGCGTTCGAATCCCGTTTCGGCGAAACCTCTGTTCGGCCGAATGAACGTTCGGTGGAACGTCCATTCGGCGACCTGCCTGTCTGTAAAACGTCCGTTGGCGAAACGTCTTTAGGCGAATCATCCGAGTACCGATGATGTCGCTCACACTGGTACTCAGTGCGCTCAGGGAGGTTGTCTTTCTGCTCAGACCAACAAAAAATTAGAGGGAACTTTGGTTCGGAGCTGAATGAACCAATCACGGTGAGGTATACGGCTCTGGAGGGCGGGACATCGGCCGGGCTGTCCAGTGCCTCGCTCACTCACTCATTCCTCCAATCAGCTGGGCGGAGGAGAAGCCGTGAGGCCGATCACTCCGCTCGGCGCGCACACTCCTCCGCTGCTCTCAGCATAGAACTGAATGAGGCGCTATGATCCGTGATCCAGCCTGTGTCAGTGTCTGTAGCCATATCCGCGATTGAAACGGAGAGCGAAAGTGCACATGCGCCACAAACCCGCGCGACTGAATGTGAAAGATCAACCCGAGACTCATTCCAAGTGGAAAAACATATTACAGAGCCCCAGAGATGTCTCTTTCAAAGCCTGCCGTGAAGAGAAAGGTCGGTGATGAGCACAGACAGTTTCAAGAAAAGTGGGGAGTGCAATATTTCTTTGTTGAACACAGGGGCACCCCGACGTGTCTCATTTACACTGAAAAAGTTGCGGTGCACAAGGAATACAATTTGAAACGTAATTGTACTATGAGACATGCTGAGGAGTACGAAAAATACCAGGGAGATGAGAGAGCCAACCAGGTTGCCAGTCTTAAAACACGTCTTCTGAGGCAACAGGATCTCTTCAAGAAGGCTACCAAAGACAGTAATGCAGCAGTCAAAGCTAGCTACGCCGTTTGTGAGTTGATTGATCCTGTGCTAAGTGATCCCAAATGGCTCATGGACTTGGCTTTTCTTGTTGATATCACACATGAGCTTAATGTACTGAACAAGAAGCTACAAGGCCAGGGGCAACTTGTCAGTGCTGCCTATGACAACGTGAGAGCATTCTGCACTAAACTTGTGTTATGGAAAGCCCAGCTCTCTCAGACAAACCTTTGCCATTTCCCAGCATGCAAGGCTCTCGTGGATGCAGGCACACCATTCAGTGGTGAGGAGTATGCTGAGGCCATTTCGAAGCTACAGGAGGAATTTGATCACAGATTTGCAGACTTCAAGACACACAAAGCCACATTTCAAATTTTTGCGGACCCCTTCTCCTTTGATGTGCAAGATGCCCCTCCTGAGCTTCAAATGGAGCTCATTGACCTGCAGTGCAACTCTGCACTCAAAGCCAAGTTCAGGCAGGTGAGTGGAGAAGCAGACAAGCTTGGGCAATTTTTGAGAGAGTTGACCCCCAGCTTCCCTGAACTTTCCCGAAGGTTCAAGCGGACCATGTGCCTTTTTGGGAGCACATACTTGTGTGAGAAGCTCTTCTCCACCTTGAACTTCAATAAGTCCAAGTACAGGTCCAGACTTACTGATGAGCATCTTCAAGCTCTACTGAGGGTCTCCACTGCTTCCTCCCTCAAGCCAAATGTGACTATGTGAGAAGAAGCGCTGCCAGGTCTCTAGCAGCAAGGAGTAGGCAAGAGAAGCCGTGTTCAGAATATTTCATGTTCAATGTTCCATTCAAGTTCAGAAAGTTAAAGGTTAAAGAGCTGTTAATACAGACATTTGAAACGGAATAAAAATAATTCATTTTCTCTACTTAGCCAGCCAGTGTATATCTACTGTATGCTCATTAGTATTATTTGGTTTTGTATTACTGATTGATTTATTTTTTATTCATCTTTAAGTTAATTTATTTAATTCATTATTTTTTGTTAAAAAATAAAGATATTTGATAACGTTGGAATGTTTTATCAGTGCTTTTCTTGTGGAAATCCTGATGCGGCCCAGTCTCACCCAGACTCGGCCTCTAGCGGCCCCCAGGTAAATTGAGTTCGAGACCCCTGCCCTAAATCCTCTGTTGACATTCAAAACTTTTCTTCCCCAATCATTTTCATCCATTGCGTCACCGCCCGCAGTCGTCGTTTAAAATTCAACCTTTCTATGAAAAAGCAACCGCTTGATCAGATCCGATCTTGCAATCTGACAAAATCCGATATTATCTGATGCTGCAAAAATAGCCGTATCAGATTGTAACATCATTGTAACTATTTAGCTCTTCTAATAGACTTTCTGACCTTGTGTCTCATTCCACTGCACAAGCTATGAAGGTTCAAAAATCATTTTATCAATTGAGTTGTACGAGCTTCGACTTGCCCTCATAATTTATTTGACTAATTGACCCAAAACATTTGAAGAGAACTCTGTAGTCGACATGTCGTCCAATTGTACACATCCAATTCGGTGGCATCTTGTCCAGTGTCACGGCTCACAGACCTGGTGAGCAGCGTACGACGGGCGCAGCCGCCCCCAGCACCTGTCCTCGAACCCGGCGGGGCCCCGGCTCTGGTTCCGGTTTCTAGACCGGTGCCTCCAACCACGCAAGCCACCTCCCCTCCTACCTCTCACTCCCTTTCAAGTCCCTCCTCAAATTCCCAGAGTAAGTACATATCCAGGTTTGGGGGTGGAGGCACGTAGCAAGCTGGGCTTGGCCAGCAAAGCATTGTGGGTCGAGTTGCTTTGAAGTCTTTGTCAGTTGTTGATGCATCGCTTGGTTGTTTGAAATTGACCCCTCTGAGTATTTAGTGACATGAGCATGTGTGTTTCTGTGTTTGATGGTTGTCAAGATGACAAGCAAGTTGCCTGTTTCAGTTTTGAGGCCTCCCCCCGTGCATCCACTTCCTGTTTAGTCTATGGAAACATTGCAGTGTGCTCACTGTGGGAATTAGCTTACATTTTGGAAACTAACTGCATTCCATAATCACGTAAATAATATTTATGAATATTATGCTGCAGTAACGCCACACAATATTATATAGGAAATCAACTCAACTTTTCCATTGCACAAAAAAAGTAGAGATTGACCGATTATCGTTGCCGATATTTGGTAATTTGACGTACATCGGCCTTTTTTCAATCTGATCGCCTGGGGTTTGCAGGCCCGGTTGAGGGAGTGGCTAGCGCGTCGGCCTCACAGTGGGGGGACCTGGGTTCAAATCCAGGTATGGACCTTTCTGTGTGGAGTTTGCATGTTCTCCCCGGGCCTGTGTGGGTTTTCTCCAGGTACTCTGGTTTCCTCCCACATTCCAAAAACATGCATGGTAGGCTGATTGGACACTCTAAATTGCCCCTAGGTATGAGTGTGAGCCTGAATGGTTGTTTGTATCCTTGTGCCCTGTGATTGGCTGGCCACCGATTCAGGGTGTCCTACGCCTCTGGCCCGGAGTCAGCTGGGATAGGCTGCAGCACCCCCGCGACCCGCGATAATGAGGATAATGCTGTTCAGAAAAATAGATCGGCCGTGGTTATTTTGGCTCAGATGTCTCCTTTTTTGAACTTGTGTATCTGAATCTTTTAACAATCATCAGGATCTTCTTATATGTGGTGCTGACACCCTCCCTAACATAAACAACCTGTCACAGCTGCTCATTAAGGGATCTTTTATCTTGAACATATCAAGAGACTTCAATTTGGCACCTTTTGTTGGTAATGTGATGCGTCTCAGATGCCCTCCCTCCAAACTCCACACACCACCACCCATGCAAATTTTAATATGTTAAGAGCAGCAGTGCAATGTACAATTTGAATTGTACATTGGTGGTTATGCCCCATACATCAACATAGGTAAGTTGTAAGAATCCTCAATATATTTCTTAATAGTAAATACATATGGGTAAAATTGATCATTTTCCCTTTCTCATTTCTTAAGGATATCGATATATGCGTTCGTGGGTTTGTGTGTGATTTAATAAAGCTATACGTATGTATAAGTTCAAGGCTTGCATTATTAATTTAGATGACACTTTTACTGAAAATCAATATCGGTTATCATCTCTTCTAACTACTAATAATCAGCATCGATCTTGAAAAATCCATATTGTTCGATCCCTACCAACCTGTCATTTGTTTAAATTGGTAATTCAAATGTCCCTCTGCAGCTCGCAAACAGGAAATCATCAAGATCACCGAGCAGCTCATTGAGGCCATTAACAATGGAGACTTTGAGGCTTACGCGTGAGTATAATCCTGATCCTGTCACTTTCCTTTTCCAATTTTTCTGACCTCAACCGAAAGCATTTTGTCTTTCCTTCTGCAGCAAAATTTGCGACCCTAGCTTGACGTCTTTTGAACCCGAAGCACTTGGCAACCTGGTGGAAGGGATGGACTTCCACAGGTTCTACTTTGACAACCGTAAGTCAATCACCTGGCCAGTTCGCTAATTCATTAATTAGACAGCAATCCCGTTCAAGCTTAAGCTTATTAGGCTGTTGGTACGTCAGTAAATCGCATTTTTGGCAGGGAAATCGCTTATTTGAACAGAAACCAAGAACAAACATACCCTAGAGCAAGGGTGTGGGTGTCAGACTCGGGTTGGTTCGCGGGCCGCATTAACGTCAACTCCATTTCATGTGGGCCGGACCATTTTAGATATAATATTTTGATTGTTTTTTTTATAAATGGATTAAAAGAACTGGATTAAAATCATTGAATATTCCGTTTTTTATAGAACTAAAACTGTTTATTTTAGCTTTTTTAAATATATTTTTAGATTTTACAAAATGTTTTTTGAACTAAAAACACAGAAAAAAATGGTTAAAAAATGACAATTATTGATTTAAAAGGGGGAAAATCAGGAAATTTAATATACATCTATACTCTTCATTTTAATTTGATCCTAAAACAGAAAGTCGGCACTCATGATTTTCTTTCCCGGGCCATACAAAATGATGCGGCGGGCCAGATTTGGCCCCCGGGCCACCACTTTGACACGTGCCCTAAAGTAACAATAGTAAAATGTAAAATAACAGGCTAAATAATGTTTGAGTTCAAATGGTTAGTCATCTTATTTGTTTGGCGGCCACTCTGTTAACGAGCTAGTTATTTAATTAGACTGTCATTTTTTTATTTACAAGTTATTTAAGTGATACTGATAGTGATATGTGTGCTGTCCATTCACCCAGTGCTAGCTAAAAACACCAAGCCCATCCACACGACCATTCTAAACCCTCACGTGCACCTTATTGGCGAGGACGCCGCCTGCATCGCCTACATCCGCCTCACGCAGTTTGTGGACGGACAGGGTCGACCGCAATCCAGTCAGTCGGAGGAAACCCGAGTATGGCACCGCAGGGACGCCAAGTGGCAGAACATACACTACCACTGCTCCGGAGCTCCTGCGGCACCACTACAGTAGTCAGGTAGGTAGGTGCCCATCACATCACAATCTAATCTCAACAACTTTGCCGCTCGCTCTTCCGATTCTCCCGTACAAGACATCAATGTATAACTTCAAAGAAATAGTGCTAATTGGACACCTTGTCTAACCCGATTGGTAACAGGGAATTGAGTTTGACAAGGTTTTGCCCCGTCTGACCTGCATTGCTTGATGCAAGTACAGTGGTACCTCAAGATACGATCTTAATGCATTCTGGGACTGAGCTCGTATGTCAATTTACTCGTAACTCAAATGAACGTATCCCATAGAAATGAACTAAAAACAAATTAATTTGTTCCAACCCTCTGAAAAAACACCAAAAACAGGATATTGGATTGGAAAAACATTTGTATTTGTTCTAATTCGCCATCTATTAACAAAGTAACAAATAACTAGTGGTTTAATATTAATAAACTATATACACTTCTTGCTCTCGCAGCCTTGAAAATAAGTGCTTAATAGGATCAAAACCTTTAGAAGCCTCTAAAAAACACAAACTGACTATAACTCGCAATAGCCAAAGAATGCACAATAAAGGGGAAAATACATTACATAGCGATTTATCCGAAACAAAGAACAAGCCTTATACATTAAAGTAACAGTACAATAGGGACAACAGAAAAACAAAGTGGGCACCGGTTTATGTAACAAATTAACAGTTTGTTTGGATAACTATAGCCTAAAACAATATAACAAGCTGTTTGCGGTCATAGAGAAAAAAAATATAACATATATATATAAGTTGCACTTGAGTGTTAGTCGCGGCCTCAGCCAAACGATGCAGAACATTCGACTAATAGTCCGGAAAATACGGTATTTCCTAACCAATTAATTTATTGCATATATGCAGAAATCGGTGCCATGCTGATTTTAAATTCCAAATTGGTTGTCAGTTGTTACAGTATGCTTTTGTCTTGGATGACTGAGGCCAGGACAATAGATGACATTAAATCAGGTAATAAACTATGATAAGATCAAAGAAAAATAGATTGCCAAAAACACAGTCTGTGGCTAAGAACTTTCTGGTGTGGTGACGCTGCACCACTCATTTTATTTACGGCCGATAGCACAAAGCATTTCCTCTGGCCTAACAACCATATCGTTCTTAATAACTACATCACCGATTCTAAATGGCCGTATGCGTCATGTTCTCTAAACTGGGATGTAGCTGATAACAGTTGTTCCTTGGTTCCAGCCTGTTAGACGGGCAGACCTGGGAAATGTGAGACGCTCCTTGTATGTAAGTAATGGAGCCCATTCAATGCTTAGCCTTGTAAGCACCTTGTTTTCAAGCCCTTCTCTATTCACCTTGGCCATGAGAAAGCGGCCCTCGGGTTACAGTGGTAAACAGTTTTTGTTTTTTTTGTTCTCAAAATGTGTTTTTTATGTTAGGTTAGAACTTTATTTCATCCCGTATTCGGAAAATGTCTTGGTTGCAGTAGCAAAACAGACACAAGACACACAAGACATTGTAGACCTAGGTAAAAAAAAACTGGAGCCACACACAGGAAGTCCACAAGGTGGGGACCTTCTGCAGACTGAGACTGAGGATGTTTGCATCTTATAGTACATTTTATTGCTATCAACTTCATCCAGTGTTGTGCCAAAGTAAATAGATTCTCTACACTCAATAAATTATGATGTACAGTTATACCTCGGTACTTTGCAGATGGACGCGCAGATTTAACACATTGCGGCTTGGATCTGCCAAATATTTATGAAAAGTTTAGAAGAGTATGTACATTAATACAAACTTGAAATGGGGGATAAAAGGCAGGTCATAATTGGAGAGTATTTTACTGGGCACTAGTGTCTATTAGATTAGATAACTTTATTCATCCCGTATTCGGGAAATTTCATTGTCACAGTAGCAAGAGGGTGAGAATACAAACACAGAAAAAGACATTTTAGACATAAATAAATAGCTAATAAATAAGTTATTAAATAAATATAAATACATAAATATATAGATAAATACATAAATAAATATATAAATATATATATATATATATATATATATATAAAAATAAATATATAAATAAATATATAAATAAATAGTATATAAATAAATTAATAAAAACATAAATCTAATCTAAAGTCTATCTAGAGGGTTTTAAAAGTCCAAATAAATACTGAATAGACACCATAAAAACACTGCATCGCGGTTATTGACATAATGCGGCAGATCTCAGTTTAAAGGTATTATTACCTTCTGTTTAATTTTGTTCAAATTTACTTTCAGGTATTCAGAAAAAAAATGAATTGACCAAACCTGATTATTCTGTTACTACTCTGGCATTCTTTCTGAAATGTGTGCTTGTCAAGCAACTTATAAGCATTCCAACTTCCACATTTGATATTGTTATGGTGTCGAGCGAAAAAAGTGACTGTATCACTTTAACCTCCGTTGGGTGACTTTACCTATTTAATTACTCTGCAGTAATGTACGGTGTAAAGCATGACACTAAACCACGTATTTTCAACAATATTTTGCTTTTCCAGATGTGCGTGCAAGAGAGCCTTCAGTTATTTTATCAGGTGGGAGGAAGAGGATGATGAGAATAATCATGAGCATCATGAATTCGACCTTTACAGCACTTTCCTCACAATAAACACACACACACACACACATTTGTGTCACTCCACTGGAAATATTATATTAAGTTTAAAGTTTTCCTTTTACTCATGAATTCTAGTCATTATTATTATTAAACATTTGTAAACAGTAGGTTATTTTTTACCATGAACATGACTGATACCTTAAATTTGTAGTAAAGTTTTGTTTTCTTTTCTTTATTTAGGAAGCATGCATCCTCGTGGCTATTAAGTGTAACATTTTACGTGGGTTTGTGGGTGTGTATACACGGAAAAATCTCTTTCAGGTAGAGTATGTAAACACTATTTTTAAGTCTAACTTTTAGATTTTTTTGCAATGTCAGCAACCATCAAATGGGGATCGTTTTCCCACAATTCTTTTCAAATTGCAAAGGTTTCCGACACTCAGCTGAGACGAGAATCTGTTGATTCTTTTCTTCAGCTTTTGAAATGTATTATTAAATCATTCTCAGATTTTTGGGGAAGATTTTTCAGCCTCAATGGTGCCAAACTTTGAAAATCTAATATTTCGGTTGAATTTACTAAACATTGCTGTTGGTCACAGCTACTTGTATCTGGAATAAACACAAAAAAATATTGCAGTGGAAATATAAGATAGATTTTTTGGGAGAAATTAAGGTATTTGTTTACTTCTTGCATGTCAGTTTTGTAATTTGTTTATTATACTCTGTTAGCCTTGATGTTTACACCTTAACTCATGTCTTTAGAAGCTTTATAATAGCATTTTTATTATAATTATTATTATTATTGTTACTTTTATCTTCACCAGTGTCTTCCCATAAAAATTGATGACTATTTTTAAGGTTAGGAATTCACGTGCCCAAAAAATAATGCTTCATAAAAGTAGAATTAATACTTATATTTGAACAAATAATACAAAATATAAAAATTAAAAAAAATAATACAGTTAGTTTAAAGGGTCTGCTGGTGTTTTTGGTGTTGTGTTTTGTAATTTTTTTCTATATTTATATTTCAACTCTGACATATAAGAGATATTGTGCTGTTTTTTTTATGTTGATTCATAGTTTTGAAGCTTTCTGATACTTTTTTTGATCAGTGATTAAATCAGTGCCAATTTTTCCTTAAATTTTACATTTAACTTTTGTTTTAGCAATAGCCCAAAGCATTATTAATGTAGTATTAATTTTTTTGCACAGCCTAATTATGTGGGCCAATTGTTGACACTATTCCAAACATTCAACCTTTCCTCATCATGAGATTTTTACAAGTTTAAGTATTCTTAATTATGTTTTTTTCCACAGTATTTATCCTAAACTATTGACGAAAAAGGGCAACCCGTAGAACAAAAAAAAACAACAACTCACAACTCATAAAATGGATTAGATATGTATTCATATTTTTCCAAATCTTTAAGATTATATGGCATTGAACATTATTGCCCTCCTATAGTTTTTGCTTAAATATTATGTTGCTAATAGCAGTATAACACCAACCCAGATGCTTTGTCAGTTTTTTTTGCAGTGTTTGTTAGCATTAAGCTAACCAGATGTTACTAAGGCAGTTATTTCATTGTTTTAAATAGTTGTGTGTTACAGCTCTTTTAACTGGAAGTGGATTAAATGTATTGAAGCCTCTTTTTACAAAGAATTGTTTACCTGTTTTGTTAAAATGGTGCTTGTTGTGAAGTGAGTTGAATTCATGAAATAGCGCACATGTATCTCCTTTTTAATGCTCGTTAAGTCAAAGCTAAAAATTCATTGAAATGATGGCTAACATCTCAAAAACGCAAAAATCGGGCCGCTTTTATTTTAAGCCATTACATTTGTTCGTACATTTTTTTCCTGGAAACAAAATGGGCCCTTGATTGGTCAATGAAAGTCTTTGAGAGGATTTTCAGTCTTTGCTAGAACAAGAACTCAGTTGGCTATTTTGACTATTTAAGGAAAAGGTACTCTTGTCTGGCCTCATCAGTATTAGTTTTCCACAGTATTAAAGACAAGGCTTTTCCGTCGTTTATTGGCTGTTTTTGGAATCATTCACCTAATTACTGAATAGAAATTTTCATAAGAACTACAGTATCAACTGGGCATAAAGTTTACTTAAAAAAAACTTCCATCCCTTTTATGAGGGGGAAAAACACTGCATTTTAAGTATATGATATTTTTTAAATACCTATATAGCTATTTTTGTCTCGCGATGATCTAATACAGATGAATATATTAAATGATGAATCTATCCCAAGATTAGACAATCACCAGTAAAGCACAAAACCATGAAAAGCTTCCAATCCTTCTCATTTATTCGATTTCAACCTTTTAGATATCTTTTTCCTGTTTTCTTTGAGAGTTTGTTTGTACTTTTTTCTTGTTGTATAGTGCTACTTTTTTGCTCTTGCTTGGGTGACTTGTGCTCAAAAGTGTTCTCAATAAAATTATATTGACATGTAAAGCTGCAAACCTGCTTTTTTTTTGAAACATCAGTTCAATTACAGTATTTGTTCATTTATATTTAAATTTTTAATACAGAACATGCCATTTTTCTCTTTCTTAATGAATTAAAATCTTTGTTTTTGTGTTATTTTGGCACTCATTCATCTTTGGTTTTGTGCAATACCCCCCTGGTGACCACCCATTCACAAAGCGACCAATCCTTATTGATTTGTCCAGTTCAACTGCATTCTTGTGATTGTTGTTGTCAGATGTGTTTCTCTGCGTTAGAATATAAACACTATAGCCACTTTAAAAAAAACTACAGCAAATTATTGGCTTGAAGAGTTTAAACAGTCGCTTCAGTGCATGTCTTAAAGGGACTAAGGAAATTGAAATGCTGTTTAAATTCCCAATGACTATTTAATTCAATAAAACACACACAACTTGAGGGAAATGCGTTGCCGAATAAATTAATGGAATAATTGGAAAGAAGGGGTCAGTCACGCAAGCTTGACCAGCCTCTCGCTAGCCTCCCATAGCTTTTTGGCTATGCCGGCATCGCGGGCAAATGGTCGCAGGGTGGCTGCCCGGCAGTCGACAAAATAACCGCCGCCCTGTTTAGCCGCCTCATCCGCCACGGCGCAGTAGATCACGGTCTGTGCGCCTGCCTCACAGGTAACAAAGAACATCCACATGAAGACCCGCATCACAGTCCGGAACAAGAACGAGTAGTGGCATGTCCAGTCGCTCTGCACGAAGCCTGTGGACAGAATAATACAGAGATTAACAATTGCTACAATTGTAATCAGCCATCCGCATTGTTTTTTTTTCTGATAGCCCGACATTAGCATGTTATTTATTTATCTGGATTCCTTGTTTCCTGTCAACAAACACTGTTGTGTTTGTAAACCTGGAAATGATTGACATCCACAAACACTTCATATTTTATACAAACAAAAACCTGATTAAAAGTATACAAACGGGTGGCTGAACTCCGCATAATTTTCCTTGTTTTGAATTTTTTATGATTAGTCAACTAAGTGTCACACTCTTTATTAGAAAATTGCTAATATTTTCCCCCAGAAAAACTCATGTCAAATCGTGTGATTAAAAAAAATGGCAAAAAGATGAATCCCTCTGGATTGTCCCTTTAATGCAGTTCTTTGTAATATGATTTAGGCTTTTCAGTAGGATGCCTGCCATTGCTTGTGTCTATCCGTACATGTACGAATTAATGAGGTTTCTCACCAGGGTGAACGGCGTATGAGGTGACACCCTTCCCTTGCATGAGGCGGCCTAGCTCATGGCTGAAGTAAATATTGGCCAGCTTGCTACGGCAGTATGTGAAGAAGGGCAGCAGGTTGTAGTTGAGGTCCCGGAAGTCCAGCTTCTGGTACTTGTAGTTGGAGCAGGTGAGTGTGACCACACGGCTCGGGGCGCATTCTTTCAGGCGGCCCACTAGCAAGTTGGTGAGTAGGAAGTGGCCCAGGTGGTTGACACCCAGGCACATGCTGAAACCGTCGTCTGTCCAGTCCAAGACGCCTGGTACGGCTGGAAAAAAAAATCTCTAATCATAAAATGGCCTATATTGTATCACAATACTGATATGTCACCATCTCATCTCATTTTCTGAAACGCTTCATGCTCATTAGGGTCGCTGGTGGTGCTGGAGCTGACTCCGGGCCAGAGGCGGGGGACACCTTGAATCGGTGGCCAGCCAATTGCAGGGCACAAGGAGACAAAGGACAACCATGCACACTCACACCCATACCTAGGGGCAATTTAGTGTCCAATCAGCCTACCATGCATGTTTGTGGAATGTGGGAGGAAACCGGAGAAAACCCACGCAGGCCCGGGGAGAACATGCAAACTCCACACAGATGGACATGACCTGGATTTGAACCCAAGACCCCAGAGCTGTGAGGCCGACGCGCTAACCACTCGCGCCACCAGGCCACAGATATCACGATATAATACATTTTTTATTATTGTTGTAAACGGCTACAACAATTATGAGAGGTTCTCACCCACTCACTTTATTTTTGAATTGACATTAAACTTTAAATGCGTCAAGTAGTGCCGCAACTTACAACTACCCAGTGTAAACAGAAGCAGCACAGTAACATAGATATTTTTGCTCAAACATAAAGATATTTAATTAGCTACTGATTCCTGTTACTACTGGTTTGCTATTTTAAGACTCCCACATAGTTCGCATTATGTCATTAATCATTCAAATCATATTGATATGGGTTTGTACTCTGTTGTTTTTGTGTTGCGTGGATTACTTGTGTGGCTATTTTCGATTGTCTTGCATGTATTATTCACATTATTCACCTGCGTTATTTATCAAGATGTCGAGCCGCTTCTCCTGCTGCAGGAACGTTTTGCAGAAGTCCCGCACCGAACGGAGGTTGCCCAGATCCAGGTCCATACTGACGACCGCTAGACTGCGACTGCGGAACTTGATCTCCCGAACGGCTTGCGCTGCTTTGTCGGCGTCCCGGCAGGCGATCACCACGCGAGCGCCTCTTGTTGCCAACGCCACGGCAGTCTCCTTGCCAATGCCGGAACTCGCCCCTGGTGTGTAGAAGAAAGGTAACAATTTCTTTTGAATGTGGAAGGAAACCAGAGTACCCGGAGAAAACCCACACAGGCCCGTAATATAAAGTACATTTAATGTAGAAGAAAAAGGAAAAAAGGAACGCCTCGAGTGTAGCCTAAAGTAATATCACTCGTTCACTGGGCGCCAGGTAAACACATTTAAAAATAAAAGTTAAATCTAAAAACCAGGCTAAATTTTTACTGGAAAATATTATTTACAATACCACATACGACTGCTACCCTCTAAAAAAATATTATTAGAAAAGCTCAAATTGAATTGTATTTTTGAGGGGTATTATTCGTTTACGTATTTCCTGTCTTTTAACTGTGTTAGCAGTTATAATAATTGAAATATTAATTGTTATATTTAAGTGGACTGTGCCCTACATCTATTAATCACTTTTTTTTTTCTTATAATGGTTCAAGAAAGCAGTAAATCACATTACGCTGAATGTGACAGTTTTCTGAAATTTATGTCCTCACTCACATAAAATATAAATAAATAAAATATTTAAAAAAAAGGTTACCCTTTATTAAATATAATTTAACCTCAAGCGACCCTGTTAAACCCTGTTTAAGAATATTAAAAACACTAGCTTCTAATATTCAAAAAAGTTGTTACCCTATTAATGTAATAATGCCTCATTATTGTAAATGAAGAACATGCATGTAAGTATGTGTATGATTTGAACAAGACTACAGTAATGGTTAAGACACAAAATGGCACATTTGAAGCCGTTTACCCGTAATAAGAACCGTTTTGCCGTCCAGTCGTTTGATGTCGGTGCAGAATCGGCTCTTTTTAATCCATTTCAAGAGGAAAAAAACGACCAAAGAAGCAATAACAGTGTAATAAACGTACATTTTGACAGTCGAAGCTAAAAACATCCGCTAGCTTGTTAGCTCACAGACACTCAATGACCATCGTGTTGTCAATTGATAACTGTCAATTTGTTGGCCATAATAAGTGCTTATACGACATGTTAAAATATATTTCATTTAGAAATGTTCAAACTAAATTGGATCTCCGAAGCTTGTGTCACTCTGATAAACTTCCGTGTGAAACATTATTTGATGGGAAACAAAATCTCCAGCTCAATCGCACCGTAAATTCATCATATAAATACGTTTTAAGGAATATATGTTTTATTTACATTTGAATAAGTAACAATGAAAACATTAAATTGCATTTGTATATGTTTATTTTCAGTCTATTTTTTAATTTTAAAAGCATTTTAAAAGTCTAAAAAATAATAATTGTTGTTTGCATTATATTTCTCTATTTCTATTTCATTCCCAAAGCAACTGGGAATACACTAACTTTTTTATTTTTTATTTCATTTATTTTTTTAGGTGCCTTGGTGAGACCGAGGGGAAATCTCCTGTGGGTTTTGACCCTCCTTGTGTGGAGTTTGCATGTTTTCCCTGTGCCTGTGTGACTTTTCTCCGGGTACTCCGGTTTCCTTCAACATGTCAAAATCATCCATGGTAGGTTGGTTGAAATTGTCACTAGGTATGGTTGTGAGCGTGAATTGTTGTGCCCTCATTGTGTGGGCCTAGTGCCTACAGTTGCCTAGGATATGTTCCAGCACCCTCGTGATCCTTGTGAGGATAAGCGGTGCAGACAATGAATGAGTGATTAGAAAATAAACAGGAATCACACTAAGAAAGGAGACATAGAAGAGGAGCAGGTATTTGATAGCAGACTTAAAGACAACATGCAGGTCTCTTTCGTAGAAACCTCATTGGATCGATTGTGATCGACCAGTTGATCGCCCAGGTACAATCGGTATATCGTCTGATGGTAAGATTTGATCCACAAAATGTGCCCAGTGCAATACTCACACTGAAAAATGCATATCTGACTCATTTAACAATCGTTCAGGATTTAAGTGTGCTGTATATAAACGACCGGTCACAGCTGCTCATGAAGTTTTTCCTTTGATTTTGAACATCTTCACTTTGGCGCTGTTTGTTGGTCATGAACCCGCCCTCTTAACTTTGTGCCAAGCGTATTTCTGAGTGAATGGTACAGTCTTTTATCCTTTTAAAAATGATCAAATACACTTTAGACTAGTGTAGTATTCCACTCTTGATAAACCACATGGATATTTATCAGACAATATATCGTAAATTTAGTCAGTGTGAGGCGTCGTGCTCCACACAGCGACTTTATCAAAAATGTCTGAAGTGAACATCACATTGAAAAGCTATCGCAAGAATCGGGAAGTTTGAGGCCTGAATCAGATCAACAGAATCTAAAAACGAGAAAGAAATTGAATGTACAGCAGGAATGGTCAATCAATAAAGTTGAAAACGTTTGACATTTGAACTCTGTGAGGTCAGAGACGTTGATCAAATGCCAAGAGAAACGCAAACAGTATTTCTGTGTGATTGATTGTTTGCTGGAAACATGATCTACAGTGTCTGTTATCTGGTGCCTCACTCCAGGTTCTTCCCAGCCATTTCCTCTCCTTCCTGACGAGTCAACAAAGAAACGAGCGTTCCACCTGTATATTTGATACTCCGTCACAGCCCAGGCCTGTAAGTTACACTCATAAATTCCATTTTGGGAGCCGATCACACAAAATGGTGACATGGTTCCACTTGCTAGCTATATAGATCTGTAGCTCCTGGCTGTGCTGGCTAATTAAAGGTTTCCACATCAACGACGCTGAGGACGCTACAGGTGATGAAGCACACCTGTATGCCCTCGCGGCCCATGATTCCCTAAACATAGGACGCGCACACAAGGTAGGAAAAATGTAAAACATTCCTTTAATGTGAGTGATCATGCCCAGAAGCCTCCCAAACCCTTGAAACAAGTGCAGACACATTATTTAAGCTACCACATTGGATAGACAGTAAAGTAGTGTCGAAAGGGGTCTTCCCGGATTTTACATCATATTTCACCTCATGGGCGGTTGAGTGGTTAGCGCGTCGGCCTCGCAGTTCTGGGGTTTCGGGTTCAAATGCAGGTCAGTTTACCTGTGTGGTGTTTGCATGTTCTTTCCGGGCCTGCGTGGGTTTTCTCCGGGTACTCCGGTTTCCTCCCACATTAAAAAAACATGCATGGTAGGCAATCTAAATTTCCTTTAGGTATGAGTGTAAGCGTGAATGGTTGTTTGTCTCCTCGTGCCCTGCGATTGGCTGGACACCAATTCAGTGCCTCATGCTGGAAGTCAGCTGGGATAGGCTCCAGCACCCTCCGTGACCCTAGTTAGGATAAAGCGGTTCAGAAAATGAATGAATGAATTTCAGAAGTCGTACTACTTTCTAAAAAACGGTAGCTTTAATGGAAAAGTGAATAAAACTTGCAGAAATGCAAATAACAGATACATATCAGCCATGTTTTTTATTGGCCATCCTGCATCTCTGATGTATGAAAATCGTAAAAGACAAAATACTAGTCACTATCCACGCGTCCTGTGGATGCACCTTATTTATAACATCACAGTAACTCATTAAATAAATCTTCCATAATTTATTCTGAAGGACGTATACAAAATCACATTAACTACCTCAATAAAACCTTCTTAACTGGTTGGGGGTGATTTATGATTCCTTTGTTACGAGCAATGCCGAGCTTCCAGTTTTGTTTCAAATCATATGATAGAATTTTTTTCCCTGCTTCGGCATATTTAGGATGGTGCAGTTCGTATAAAATGAGTAATTTTTCAGTTTGAGGCTATCAAAATTGTTCAACTGTTGACATTTCAGCCCTGAGATCATGTAAATGCACTATTTATTGACTTGAATGCTTTAATTGTCATTATACATGTTATATATTTAAGTACCAACTCCATCTAGTTTGAAGCTGAAAAATGCAACAGAATGTAGGATGAACTCAAGCTTTTTGTGCGGGCCATATTCAATGATATTTTTATACATAATTTCCTGCAGGAAAACAAATTCTGGTTGTAAATGCTCATCATTTAGTCCTTTATATGAAAATGAGCTTTCAGCATTAGCCTGGCATCCTCTGGCAGGAAAGAGTGGAAATCCGTCTTTTTTTAAAGCTGTCTCACCACCCATGTTTGACTTTAAATCGTTCTTCTGTTGGCACACAGCATCGGATGGAGCCCCACTCGCCAACAAAAGCCCCTTAAAGAAATCTGACAAAGTATGCTCATAGATTTGTGTCACTACCTACCACACAAAACAGTTAAACATAAAAGGCCGTCTCACATCTGATACGACAAAACCTGCTCGTCCGTCTCTATTTCTCTCTTACTTACTACCTCCAGATTTGTGAGATTAATGCGTGATTTCAACAGCCCGGTTCTGTGTGTGTACCATTCATGTACAACACCGACACAAGAAAGACAGTTTTGAAAAGCATTTTGCTCTCACTTTGTTCGGATAGGTGCGGAGCACGCTGTGCATTATGGGAATTTGTAGCTGCTGGGAATTCCCACACCTGCCTTTGAAATCACAGGTGATATAAATCTGATACGCCCACTCGCTGACGAGCTCTTTTTCAATCTGGACATAAGAGGGTGATCTTATCTATATGAAAACGGTGGGGTATTACTTGAGCAAAAAATATATGTAGACTATTACTACAAATTTAGGTTATTGTATTTTCTGCACTATAAGGCGTACCGGATTATAAAGCGCACCTTCAATGAATGGATTATTTTAAAATGTGTTTCATATATTAGGCATACCGAATTTAAAATGCAGTAGTAGTAGTAGTGGTAGTGGTGTTGGGAGTCGTACTAGGGGATATTGTGTTGTACATCCAGTAGATGGAGCTGTAGTAGTAGTAGTAGTAACAGTAGTAGTGGTTAGGGGTTGTGTTGTGTGATACATCCACTAGATGGCGCTGTGCTAAAGGGAATTTCATACAAGGATTCAGAAATATTGATAATGTGTAAGGCACATCGGATTATGAAGCGGAAGTAGTAGTAGTAGTAGTGGTTCTGGTAGGTAGTGGTGTTGGTAGTCGTAGTAGGGGATTGTGTTATACATACAGTAGATGGAGCTGTAGTAGTAGTAATAGTAGTAGTGGTTAGGAGTTGTGTTATACATCAACTAGATGGAGCTGTAGTAGTAGTAATAGTAGTAGTGGTTAGGGGTTGTTGTGTGATACATCCATTGGATGGCGCTGTGCTAAAGGGAATTTCATACAAGAATTCAAAAATATTGATCATGTGTAAGGCACATCGGATTATGAAGCGGAACTAGTAGTAGTAGTGATTCTGGTAGTCGTAGTAGGAGATTGTGTTATACATCCAGTAGGTGGCAGCTGTAGTAGTAGTAATAGTAGTAGCGGTTAGGAGTTATGTTATGCATCAACTAGATGGAGCTGTGCTAAAGGGAATATCATAAAATGATTAAACAATATTGACCCATATATTAGGCGCACAGGTGACCTTTGTGAAAATCGAAGTCTTTTTAGTGCACCTTATTGTGCCGAATATACGGTAATGTAATCATTTGAAGTTCACTGGCTTTCACCCTCTAATAACGCTATTAAAACAGAATATTAAGGAATATATGACATTTCAGTGTTCATGTTTTTTAACATGTATTATTTTGTTGGTTGGTTGTGTGCCGTGTAAATGCAAAATATGCGCCCTGGGCGCATTAACGGTTAGGAAGGACTGGTCTAAACAAGCGCATTGTGTGCGTTTTTATATCCTCGCGGAGTACTCCGCCAACCCCCTGCTTTATTCTTCAGCCTTTTCCTCCTCCTCTTCTTCAGTGCAGGTTCAAAGTGTTTGGCTCGGTTTCCTGTCACATGGCATGGAAATCGGATCCCTCCGCGCTGCTATCTAGTCCACTGCCGACTTTTCTCACGGACTTCCAGAAAAAAGAGCGTAGTGGAGCCCTCCCGCCCGCCGGACTGCCCGCCTCCATTTCGGCTCACCTGGCACCATGGACCGGCACCACGCCACCTCCTCGCTTCTTCTCTCCGGCTTCTTCTTCCTGACCTCCGCCGCGCTCAAACATTTCGACACCGGTGAGTGCACAATTTGTTGCTGTTTTTCATGTTTATTCGCGTTCTCTTTCCTTTAATTCTCAACTTCTGCCTCGCTTCCCCAAACTTTGTTGTGTACCGGGAGTCAAGGCTATTACATTTCATTCGACTAACCACTAGAAAACCGGCATTTAGTCGGAGGATTTTGACCACATTTCTTCATTTTTGAACAGTATTTTGAGTCCTGTTGGGTTGGAGTTCTTTCAAAACTCCCATCACTTCCTGTCAAATATACACTAATACGTGAACATATTATTTCGGATAAATAGTAAAAAAAAATGTCATCGACTACGGAAGCACTGATTCGGTTTCAATGCCCTTTCCAGCAGAAAAGTAATGCATTAAGACAGTTTATTCATTTTTAAACAAGACAAATAATGCTTTCTTTTATTTATGTTGGAAAAACACAATTTTGTGTGTTGCTGCCTGATGTCATCTACATAAATACAAGGGATGTGTTGATTTTAATGTTAATTTTAAATGAAATTGATCCTTAATTAATGAATAATTCATTAATGAATCTCTCCCAAGGTCAGAATTTGGAGAAATTAGGAGATATTATGGGGAATTAGGGCCAGAAAAAGATTTGTATTAACTTTAATTCTCTCTTCATTTTCTATTTTACATAAACCTTTAATGTTTTTTTTCTTAAGAGCAATGGCATGAACATTTTTTTGCAATAAAATCAGCCATGGACCATTTCTGTTGGACTTTTAACAGATCTGGAATAGCTAAAAACATTCCGATTATAGTCATGCAATTATGACCACAGTGGACCGACATGTGACTGTGTAATACACACAAAACACATGTTTTCTTGAAATTATGTTCCATTCATTTATTTTAAAATGGGCGCGAGTAGTAAGTGCGTCGGCCTCACAGCTCTGGGGTCCTGGGTTCAAATCCAGGTCATGTCCATCTGTGTGGAGTTTGCATGTTCTCCACCGGCCTGTGTGGGTTTCCTCCGGGTACTCCGGTTTCCTCCCACATTCCAAAGACATGCATGGTAGACTGATTGGACACTAAATTGCCCCTAGGTATGGGTGTGAGCGTGAATAGTTGTCCTTTGTCTCCTCGTGCCCTGTGATTGGCTGGCCACCGATTCAGGGTGTCCCCCGCCTCTGGCCCGGAGTCAGCTGGGATAGGCTCCAGCACCCCCCGCGACACTAATGAGGTTTAAGCGGATTGGCGGCACAATGTTTGGCGCATCTGGTGCTCCCCATGTCTGTGTGGGTTTTTCTATGGGCACTCTGACTTCCTTCCACATCCTAAAACTTGGTTGGTTAATTGAAGACTCTAAATTCTCCACAGGTGTTATTGTGACTCTGAGTGGTTCTTTGTTTATGTGTCCTGCGTTTGGCTTGCAACTATGCACATTTTACCCATAATTAGCTGCCTCCAGCACCCCTGTAACTCTTGTGACGTTATATAACCGCACTGAAAATGATTCTAGTAATGAATATTTGTTAGCAGCAGCCTTTGTTGCAGTTGTATAAAGCTTATCAGTCGTCTGAGGTGCATCGACATGTCATTTGAATGATCTGAAATGTGTAATCAACCCCACTAGAAGACCGAAACACCACATCTTAAATTTGAGTGAGTGCAGATGTGCTTCGGCACCGCTTTGAAAAGGCAAACAAGTGTATTTTGCTTATTCCCTCACATGTCTGCCTTCAGTTTTTGCGTCACATTTGGAGGCATGTGTGCAATTTCCCTGCACACAATATTGGGTCATAACCTCCTCGCAGATATCTAATAACGCCGACCGCACAAACCCAGCCCTGCCTGCCTTTCACTGTAATTTGCCTTGCCTTTCATGTTGAAAGCGGTAAAAATCCGCAGGCTTTCCTTTTTAATTTTTTTGTCTTCTTAATGACACCCTTTGGGCTTTAAATTAGACGGTCAGCCATCTGGGCCAGTGTATAACGACTCCCATGTGTACCTACATATTAACACAAAGTATTTAAAGCCACGGTATTCCCCTTTATAACATTGAGAGAGCAAGGGAGGGGGGGGGGGGAATCAGCTGGATTTCAGCAGTCATTTTATCCGTTTTCAAGATGTCTGACGATGATTGAATGAATGAATAAAGGCTTTTCATTTGTTATATTTAACCCCTGTAAAAAAAGTCCAAAAGTGAGGGTTAAAATCTTAAGGAACACCACAGGGAACATGGGCCTAAATTCTGCTGCACATGTGGAGACCACATTATTGTATTAAATCACATTTGTTGTCAACACATGGCTGGCGACTTGTGTGTTTGTTTGGATTCCTTCGTGTGACTGATGTAGTGGCGATAAGTACTGCAATTATGTGTTGCAATAGCTGTGATATTGTTTTGTAGAGGGATTCCGCTTTGGTTAACGTAGAATAAGTCATTTGGAAATGCATGGTCATTGCTATAATTTTTTTAGGATGTGGGGGAAAAAACTACAGGCTTTTTGGCGGGTGAAAAGGACCTTCCTGAGCATGCGCTATGATGTATGTATTCTGTAAACTTGACTTTTTTAAACAGTCAAAGTACTAGGACTCCATTATTATCATGTTACAGCATTTATTTATTAATACTTTGTGGTTGGTTCAATTTAATTGGGGTACTACATGTGACATATGCAGTAAAATTAAATAGTTGAATAAAAACATAAGCATAATGTTATGTTTAGGATTATTTTAAAAACAAACAAATTGGTTTATAAATATAGCTCTTCTTTTATCTTATATAATTTTAGCAAAAAACAAACAAAAGAAGAGTACAAATGTGCCAACATATAAACACAAATGTAAACAAGAGATGCTATAGTTTTAGCTATTCACAGTGGGAGTCCTGGGTTCAAATCCAGGTCAATCCACCTGTGTGGAATTTGCATGTTCTCCCTGGGCCTACGTGGGTTTTCTCCGGGTACTCCAGTTTTGTCCTCACCAATTTCATTATACACAGCTGTGTATGATGACAATAAAGGCTTTTGATTTGAACTCCTATGTCTTGCTCTTTTAATGAGCCAACTTCTTAGGTGTACAGTTGTCAGCCTCACCAAACATAAATGTGCTGTGAGAGCTGCTCGTTAAGTGGTACATTGATCTTGGACACTTCCAATGTGTGTCACATATAAATATTCCCTTTGGTGCTGATGGGACGGGAGCTGTTTCACCTGCACCCTCTCCTAACTTAGTGCTGAGTGACCACATACCATAAATGAGGTGCTGTGCGAATTTGAGTATTTTAAGAGTTTTTGGTCAGTTATTGTTGTTTAGAGTTAATCAAAGCAATTAAGATGGCATTCAAAAACCTAGTCAGCATTCCTCAGCAGGTCTGTGCTTGATGGACCTGAACTAACTGCGTTAACCTCAGAGTTGAAAGGCAGGATGTGATGTACAAGTCTGGGATCTCTCTGAGAATAACAGCTGTATACTGTTTGTCAGTAAAATTAATAGAATGTTGCATTGTAGCCATTCTTAATGGATAAATGCTTTGCAAGTAACAGGCTACATGTTTGCTGCAATATAACATATTCAAGTGTGCAGCCAATTACGACCCTTAAACAAAAGTATTTTTTCATGTAAAAAAAAAGAAACCAGTATTATCATGAATAAGTTAAGTTGCATTGTGAAAAGTTCAAAATAAACTGCTCACAGCAATTTTTCTGACAAAATCTGCCTTCATAAAAAGTGACCTTAAAATTAACTCTACATATTCTGAACATGGTGAAAGGTGAAATACCCACACAAGCCCAGGAGAACATGTAAACTCCACCCAGAAATGTCAGAACCCACCTGGGATTGAACCCTCAATCTCAGAATTGTGAGGCAGATAAACTAAACACTTGCCCACTGGGCAACCAGGGAACATTTTGTTTTCAATTTTTTTTTTTTTTTTTTTTTAAATGTGGTTATGACCGGTTTCATTGGTTTCATAGCCAAGTGATGATCATGTATGTTTGCTCTCGTACAAAAAAAAACATCCAAGGCGTGTCTGTTAAAGTCTATTATAAATTGACGTCAAACTTCCGTTGTCATTTTGCGCAGGTGTGTGCGTGCTTGTGGGTTCGTGTGTGGTTGCACCGCACACATGGCAAGACGAGGCAAAAACATTTCACTAACAGTTATACTTGGACACACATGGCAGAGAGAGCCAGCCGTGCCAGATGGGAACGTGAAAATGCCACTGAAGGTTTATTTTTCTACCTTATATGTTTTACAACCTTGCATGCCACTTTACTACGATTGCACCACCATTTGCTTTGAAATTTCCCGGAATGTCATATTTAAACTCCTTTATTGGATATTTTTGAGGCCTTTCTGCAGACGCGCTGTTTCTCATTAATGTGGAGCTGACCGGATACATTTTACATAGTTTTTGCTCTGATTGGCCATTGGTGGAATGGGTGTGTCGTGGGAAGTTTGGGCGTTGGCAATGCATGCGGTGACTTTGATACGTTACAAGGGTGCGGACGATAATCGTTATTCAATGGCATCAAGCTTGTTACAAGGATAAAATATTACCTAAGCTTATACTCACCCTTCAGACAGGTTCTGTCCGTGCAGACAGGGGGATTTTTTTTCCAGTAGTCTGTCCTGTTCAGTGGCTTTGCCGTTGTAATCGTGCGTCAAAAGTTGTAGTTTTGATATGAAACATCCGATGCGCTTCCCTACATACTCGGACATTTTGACTGTTTGTGTGACAAGCAATTCACCGACTGTGTCGGTCACATGACTGACTGAGTGGTAAATGCATCAAAATAATGAACTTAGTGCATGTGCCGATGTATTAGTGTTGCAGGACACATCACCACTGTAGATGATAAAATCTAAAACTTTTTTGCAGTCGTATATTGAAGAACATTGTCCTTAAATTGAAAGGATTAGTGCTTTCAACAGAAAATGTGCTAATGTCAATATCTTTAGCAAAACTTTTGGATAAATAGGTTTGTTATGTTATGGTTATAGTTTTGCATTTTTATTTGTAGCTTTAAGATTTTTAAATTATTCTCCAAATGTTAACAATATAAGTAAATAAACATGAACATAAATTAAAATAAAATTTATGAACTCAATTTTTAATGTATTTAAAATATCACCCTAAGGATCGTCTTTATTTATTTTCATAGATTCTATTGGTTACATCTTTAAAAATAAAAGATGATTATTTTTCAACATTTTTTGCAGTGAAAATGAACTGAACTGAGTACCCAAGAAAATTGAACCGAAATTACATTTCCATCTGTCACTTGAAACATGAGCATTCATAGCCATTCCTCCCAATTTTACTGTATTGCTGTCAAATTACATAAATACTGACCGTAAATACTCGTTGTTCGCATTTTTCTTTTCATGTTCACAGGTATAACGCAAACTAATACAGGGAACCAGAAATAGCCGACCATCCTTAAAACCGTGGTCAGATGTTCTGCCTCGTCACCTTCCACAGAGGCCATTTCTTGAATTGAATAGTTTGATTTAGTGCATTAATAATTGTACAATTAATTTTAGTAAAGAACGGAAGGGGATTATGTCAGCCGTGAAAATAGCTATACTAATTTTGGCAAAAATGGGGAGGGTTTAATGTATTTCCTGAACTATAGTTTCAAAGCTGGACGTTTATGTTAAGCAGGGAGAACTTTAAAAGCCTCGTGATGGAACAGTCCATTGGAAGTCAACAAGCTTGCCAAATTTTAATCCTTGAAAAAAATCCTACTATTTTCGATAAGGCTTCAAAATGGGGAAAAATAAGGCCAGCCCAGTAGGTCCCAGTGACTGTATGATGTTCAGAGTGAATTCAAAGTCGTCAGGTGCCTTCATGTATTGGAGGTCAAGGTGAAACAGGTCCAGTTTGAAGCTGCTGAAAAGCAGAGCAGTCACACTCTACCAATGCTGTGAAACTAAATATTCTGGTCCTTTATGGGTCCTCTACAATGGAAACCGGTGGGATCAACCCCCACCTCCTGCCCTTCTCTTATAACCCGAACATCTCCTTACCAGTACCGCTGGTCTTCCCACAGTCACCCGAACCACTGAAAAGAGGATCCTTTTCACATGGCGTCTAAGGTATCAGAGATACTGCTATTGAAAAGGTGGTTTGAAAAATACCAGTGGCCTCTCAAATGCTTCATTGTGGTGCTTTGTTTGAGATTCGGGACACAATAAAACTCTTTTGTATGACCTCCACCGATGTCAATGCTATTCCTCCTAGAGAAACGAAGCTTTCGGAGACATGCACTGTGATACAATCCAACTAAAGTAGAGCATAATAATGGAAAAAGAGTGGCGCTTGTAGACTTGAAAACAGCATTACAAATATGAAGCATGGAGGCAGAATCGCGTTGTGGGGATGTTTTACTGGAGCAGCAACTGGCGCGCCGCATAAAATAGACACCGTAATGAAGATAACAACGAGGAAGCTAAAACCCTGGGCGCAAATGGTTCTTCCAAAAGAACGATGACCCTAAGCATACTGCCAAAACATGGCTTTCGGATTTGATTTAGAATTTGAAGACCATAAAAATGGCGCTATTTAAGATGCTGCAGTCCCCTCAGCACCCCACTTCCCGAGCCCCTGGACTACAGGCCTTTTGTTGATTTCCAAATTCTTCTCATGCATTTGTTGATTTTCTGCAGGTACTACAGTTCTGTCCCTCATTGCAAATTTTGCACCATTGGTTAATTTAAGATTCTAAATCGCCTTTATGTGTCTCCAATGTTGAAACCCAAAATAATAAACACCAGTGGCCTCGTCTAGAAAGCATGTTTCGTTTACACAGTCAGTGTCTTCTGTGTCGGCCAAAACAAGCCGACATTTTGATCCAATTACATTGTTTCAAAAACAGACTTGTGTATTCATTTCACAGATTTTTTTTAATACGCCACACATTCTCCAAATGTTTTCTAACAAAACCACAGAATTTATTATAAACTGTTTTGTGGACCGGTGCCTGCTGGACGAGTGGTTAGCGCGTCGACCTCACAGTTCTTGGGTCGAGAGTTTGCATGTTCTCCCCGGGCTTTCGTGGGTTTTCTTTGGGTACTTCCGTTTTCCTTCCACATCCCAAAAACTTGCAAGGTAGCGTCGACCTCACAGTTCTTGGGTCGAGAGTTCGATCCCGGTGTGGAGTTTGCATGTTCTCCCCAGGCTTTCGTGGGTTTTCTTTGGGTACTTCCGTTTCCCTTCCACATCCAAAAAACATGCAAGGTAGGCTAGTTGAACACTCTAAATTGCCCGTGACTATAAGTGTTGGTTGTCCGACTCCTTTTGCCTTGCGATTGGCTGGCCACCGATTCAGGGTGTCCCCCGCCTCTGGCCCGGAGACAGCTGGGATTGGCTCCAGCACCCCCGCACCCCCCGCGATAAGCGGTTTGGAAAAATGAATGAATGAAAGAATATTTTGTGTACCTTCATGCTACAGCTTGGGGATCCCTAGTAGTCCAGAGACCATGAAACCTAAAAACATAGCTGTTAGCGCATGCACCGTCAGCATAACGCTTACTTTTCAAGTCCCTTTGTTTAACTTTGAAACAATGGTCCCTTGGGCATTGACACTTTAATGAGATGAGCAGCGCATTTGATCTGTGTCTGTAAATTATATTTCCCCTACCTGCTCACAACCCGAAATCCTTTGATTCCTCCCTTGTGGAGCCTGTAATCACGTCAACCTCTGGAAGAAACTAAAGGATAGTTGTGTTAGCTGTGCAGAGGTCCGGAACAGTGTAACCCACCTAAGAGAGAACCAATGCACATGTAATTTACATTCCTCATATGTCACCTGAGCGTTACACAAATAGCCTGATGGAAAACAAGTCTGTTTTGCGTCGTCTGGCTTCAGTGCCTTTGACGTTCTATCTGCTTTTGATGTCTAATCGGTGCGAGGCCGTTTAAAAATTGATGCTGACGTCGTTTGTTGGTGCTATAGCTCATGAAATTAAGTATTAAGAACTTGTCACAGTCATTGCAATGTTCTGTGAAGCATACCCCTAGCAATGTACAGTGGCACCTCGAGATACGAGCTTAATGCTTTCCGGGACTGAGCTCGTATGTTGATTTACTCGTAACTCAAATGAACGTTTTCCATAGAAATGAACTAAAAACAAATGAATTCGTTCCAACCCTCTGAAAAAACACCCAAAACAGGATATTGGATTGGAAAAACTATTTTTTTTGTTTTAATTCGCCATCTATTAACAAAGTAACAAATAACTAGTGGTTTAATAATACTAAAATGTGTTTAATACTATTAAAATTAGACAGATTTCGCGGAGGGGAAAGAGAGTGACAGAGAGGGGGGGATATCTTTTTGCACGGCAACACACACATAACATAACATAAACAAATTTAAATTAACTTGGATTACAATGCAGACACACTCAAAAATAATTGTAATCTAACCTTACACTAAACTTAATTCTAATTTTGTTTTACATTTTTATACCTTTCTTCTCCCGGGATGACTCTATTTGCCCCGCCTCCACACTGACTTTCAGATGCAACCAATCGAGGGTTGTTTGCTTTTGTATTCCCTTCAAAATATTCCCAATATGTCCTCACAATAGGATAACGCACAACCACTTGCCAACGAGAAGTAGTATATACGCCATTCGCACTTACCAACGGGAAAAAAAAACTGAAAAATGCAACGCTCCGCCCAGTGCTCGTAGAGACATTACACGAGGGAGTTGCGGGGAGAAAGACAGTGCCCATGATGTTCTTATGAGCAGCCTCTCGCCTCCGCTGTCTGCTCATATCTCGAAATTTGTCTCGTATCTCAAGATAAATACTTGCCCGAAATTTTACCCATATCTCAAATTGCTCGTATGTCGGTGCACTCGTATGTCGAGGCACCACTGTACTTGGACAAAAACAGTAGTTGTGGTGGTAGAAATAGTAGTGATTCATCTCTATAGTGTCACGTGGCAAAACTTTGTCTCGCCATCAGATTATTGACGAAACTTGTACATGTGTTTAAATCTTGCTCTCCTCCTTGAAATGATAAAAGTTGCAGCTTTCGTGCTTGGGTTTCATTTATCGTCGTATTGCGCATTGAAAAAACATCTAAGTTGCGGTTTACATGTGCTTTTGAAAAATACATTCATTCGTGGTTAGGATCAAAATGTGATGCTTTCTTGTGCAACAATGAAAAATAAATGCACTCGTGGTTAGGACTTGGGCCACGACGGCAAGGTCTGTCCGACGATCCTCTATTAATTTGTGTTTTCTTACCGTGCCCTAACATTCAAACTTAAGTACTATGTTGTGGTCTTAACTAGATTTCACATTCTAAACCAGTTTCAGACAGTTTTTCCTCGCAGGGAGTTATCACTCGGGGACAGAAACACCTGCAAGATGTGTTGAAAAATGTTTCATAACAACATGACTGGCAAAATCCTTCAAATTATCTCCTTGGGTTGATGAACTTGTTTTGTTTGTTTGACCTCCCTCTTGTTTTTCAAGAGGAATTAAAACATGGCTCGGCCCATATGGTTGTCATACACTTTCTGGAAACTGGAGACGTGCCTTGATGATAATTAAAACAATACTGTGGTGGTCTTTTTCTTTTTTCTTTTTCCAATGTTTGCTTTAATGCGCTTAGCAAATGCTGCAAAGAATGCAGATGGTGGTGAATGAATAGCATTGTTATTCCATTGTTTTTTTTTTAACTCTCACTGCCTTTATGTTCAAAGTAAAAATGATTATTGTTAAAATATTTGGGGTAAGATCTCTAATGGAGATATAAAAAAAACTGTTGAGATTATTGATATTGACTAGCTTTAGAAATTCTTTAGTCTTGTCTAAAATGCTATAAAGTATTACAAGTTTATGAGTACTATAAATTGGTTAGCAGATTAAGGGTTCAATCTCTGGTGCTTCCGACCTTTCTATGTGGAGTTTGAATGTTTTCCCATGCCTGCGTGGTTTTTTTCCGGGTCCTCCGGTGTCCGTCCACATCACAAAAACATGCTTGGTAGGCTGGTTGAACGTTCTAAACTGGTACTCGGACATTTGGTCGCCGGACATTTGGTCGCCGGACCTTTGGTCGCCCGGACGTTTGGTCGCCCGGACGTTTGGTCGCCGGACGTTTGGTCGCCGGACGTTTGACAACATGACAGAGAGTTTACTGTTGAAACCAGCTCTCAAAATTATATTCACCCGGGCGACCAAACGTCTGGCGACCAAACGTCTGGCGACCAAACGTCCGGCGACCAAACGTCCGGTCACGCTCTAAGCTGCCTCTAGGTATGAGTGTGAGCGTGAATGGTTGTTCGCCTCCTTGTGTGCCCTGTGATTGGCTGGCCATCCAATCAGGGTCTTCCCCCGCCTGGTGCCTGCAGTTAGCTGGGATAGGCTCCAGCACCCCACTTTGTTGGAAAATCTTGTTTATTGATTAAACTGGGATTCATTTTTTTTCTCCAAAGCCGCTTATCATTTAGGTGTTTTTAATGGAGTCAATATATTATAGATATTATGTTCAAAAAATGTATTGAACAAATGTTAGATCAAATTAAATACTATGGTAAAATATTGTATGGAAAAATGGTCATTCTACCAATGCATCCATAACTCATCTTCCGTACCGTGGAAGAGCTGACTTCACAAACGACAATCATACCTCCACCAGCGGGAATCAAACCCGCACCTTTCATAACCAAAGTCAGAAGAGTGAGCCGCTAAACCAGGGGTAGGGAACCTATGGCTCGGGAGCCACATATGGCTCTTTTGAAGGGTGCATATGGCTCTCCACTAACCTGTGAGGTAAACTATGCAAACTCCTGGTGAGAGCGTTACGTTGGTATTATGCAATTGACACTATCATTTATAACTTAACTATAACTTATAATCATATTTTTTCATTACATTCTTCTGCATGGATATTCTCATTGATACTCATTGATTAGCAACAACGTAACAATGTTGTCAAAATAATTCACAGACTTTTTGTAATTTAAAAGTGGTGATGTGACTAAAAAAGGCACACATTTTCATGCATGTGGACTTTTAAATTCAGAGCATGGCTCTCAAGGATTAACATTTGAAAAATATGAATTGTTTATGGCTCTTTCCATCAAACAGGTTCCTGACGCCTGCGCTAAACTGTGAGGCGGCGGCCATTCTACCAATGCTTTATTTAATTTTGTCAATGAATGTACACCAATCATACTATAAACTAAACCAAGGCTATAAAGTCTGAGCAAAAAGTTATTTAACGGTGTTCTTTCTGGGATTTCAGAGTGTTACACGGCCAATGGAGAAGACTACAGGGGCTTCCAAACACAAACAAGTTTTCACGGGGGTAAGCCTTGCCTCTACTGGAACGAGACCTTCCAGCACCCCTACAACACGCTCAAGTACCCCAATGGCGAGGGGGGCCTCGGCAGTCACAACTATTGCAGGTCTTTTGATTAAACTTGATTTATTATTATTCATCTGGACGTTTTGGGGTACACTACGCTGTTGTGACCAAATTTTTCCACGATAGTCCCGCAAATTGTAAGTGGGCGAATGATAAGGAGTGGAGTCTTCCCAATTAATCTACTTTTTTTTTTCTGCATCTCGCAAATGATCTGCTCCATTTGATGTAATGTCATTTGAAACTGCTTTTTTGTCAAATTTGTAGGATCAGCGGCTGTCAGATCTAAAAAAAATAGTGTCAGTCGATCATGTCTTCATTTGGAAATACAATCAATTAAAAAAGAGTGTCATTTGCTTTTCCCAACACAAATTACAGCGTAATCAAATAAGACATCATATATTGAATGAGAAAAATGCCATTTCAATATTCTAAGTGTTTCTTTAAAATTGGTAAGGGTTAAATGAAATGGGTTGTTTTCACAGGAACCCCGATGGGGACGTACAGCCGTGGTGCTACGTTGCAGACCACGAAGACGGAATATACTGGCGGTACTGCGACATCCCAACATGTCAAAGTGAGTCCTAACAGAGTCATTTTTCAGCCTTTTTTACTTTGGCCATGTCTCTGAGTATTGCATACCTTGTGCTTTTGGGCACTCCAGTGATGTTGCAGCTTTGAAATATGGCAAAACCTGTGGCAAGTGTCATTTGGCAGCTGCACACTTGATTTTCTTTTCAGTTCATGGGCAGTTATTTTACACCTTGTTTTTTCCACAAGCTTCTTGTAACCCTATTTTGAATGAAACGTTTGATTGTTCGATGATTATGCTTTAGAACAGTTTGCGCAAGCTTCCCTTTTTTCCAGGCCACTGACAAAGCTCAGCAATTACGCATGCTGATGATATACCACAAGGGTGTCAAACTCGGGTTGGTTCGCGGGCCACATTAACGTGAACTTGATTTCATGCGGGCCGGACCATTTTGGATATAATATTTAGATTTTTTTTAATAAATGGATTAAATGAACTGGATTAAAAGCCCTGAATATTCAGTTTTTATAGACCTAAAACAATGTTTATTTTAGCTTTTTTAAATATATTTTTAGATTTTACAAAATGATTTTTGAACTAAAAACACAGAAAAAAAATGATTAAAAAAATACAATTATTGATTTAAAAGGGGGAAAATCCGAAAATTTAATATATATCTATACTCTTAATTTTAATTTGATCCTAAAACAGAAAATCGGCACTCATGATTTACTTTCTGGGCCACACAAAATGATGCGGCGGGCCAGATTTGGCCCCTGGGCCGCCACTTTGACACATGTGATATACCAGATGCCATCAGGGCCCAACATTGTAAGCAGGTAGTAATCGTGCCTGGTCTCGCAATGGCGCTGTTTCCTAGCTCAAGTCCCATATGAAATTTTACTACAAATCCAATCCTTGGATCAAATCTTACTGTCATGCGATCTACCAATAGTACCTTAGCGATTAGCTGGTAGCAAGATATTCTCGACTTTTCGAAGCCTGTCAGTGCCTCTTCTGACAACATTTTTCCAAAAGAAAGGCAATTGCCTAATAATTATGCACAACTGATATAAGGGAGTTGATGTCATTAGACCACGCCCTTTTTCTCAATACAGAAATGCATGTCACTTGATATGTTTACCATATTTACTTGCATATAAGCCGCCCAGTGTATAATCCGCACCCTTAAAATGGCCTTAAATCGTTGTATTTTACTATTTTTCGCGTACAAGCCGCCCCCTGATTCACAATTTTCACCCCCATATTCATGGTTTTAATAGGGAGTACAAATGTGTTACTTTGAAGGGAAAATCTTGAGAAAAAATCACATGTGGTATTTCTAAGATACTGTATGAATCAAAAGCAAGGAATTAATTCATCCAGAAATTGTTGTTTTCTTACTGCAAAACAGAAAATAACCAACAAATAGTAAATGTTACTTTGCCGACATCTACTGGTGAAAAGGAGTATAGCAAGTCTTATGCGCATATAAGCCCTACCCTTGATTCAGTCATCTTTTTTGTGTGTGTTACAAATACGGCTTATATGCGGGGAAATACGGTAATTTGTAGCAGGCTTTCGAGCCTATACAGCTTGGAGTAAGACAAAATAGTCATTTGCCTAATAATTCAGCACTCTCGTAGTTACTGTGACCTCAGTGCCCTCAGCTCTGTGCTGCTATTATGACTATTTCTGAATAGTACACGCAACTTAATCTTGCTGGAACAATAGCGCTTCTGTCTGCCATCATTTTTTTTTGTACAGTCTGTTACTTCACATAATGGCCGGCTTTTAACTCACTTGTTTCAAACTACTCGTCTCCATTTATCAGAGCCACAGGAGCTCACTCTATATTCACACTGGATGGTCAATTTTAGATTTCTTAGCCCATACACAACACATACAAGGACACCTCACGACTTTGTGGATTCAATGTGTTGCCAGATTTGAAAAGTATTCATTTTTTTGTTTTATATTGAGGCGGGTAGCTTGTGATTGGTTGTGTTTGCGTTGGAGCAATTTTATGCACAACGTGTGACACGTTGTCACATTTTGCAGTGTTTAACCTGAGTATCAAAGTGTATTTTTTGTGCCTTTGTCTGCCATTGCACATTCATATACAGACGCTCCCCTACTTACGAACAAGTTAGGTTCCGAGCGATTCTTCATAAGTTGAATGTGTTTGTAAGTTGATTCAGTGCTATATTTTGTATTATAATTTATGTTTAAGGCCTATATAAGTATATTGAAGGTTTATATAAGTGCATTTGTATGTTTAAGGCTTGTATAAGTAACACGCATAGGTTTGTACTGAAAAAAACATTTAATAAAATGGAGAGAATATGTACAGTACTGTGTATATATATATATATATATATATATATATATATATATATATATATATATATATATATATATATTATGTATTAGAAACTGGCCGAAAGAAGCGATCTAACGACGATTGCACAGTTTTCTTCTTTTTTTCATCATAAATGATGCGGTAGCACTGTATGGCATCATTCAATTGATTTGCAAACTTTGTGCAACTTTCAATATTTGGGTCCTGCTGCTCGATCTTTCTTATAAATGGTACTGACGGTCGAACGATTCAAGTTGTATATGTGCAACGCTCACCACTCTCACGCGCATCAAGCTTCGTTATTATTGCCACTCGTTTCAAATGAAATGGCTTGCCTCTTCCTTGCAACTCCCTCAATAGAAGCCGTTCGCTTTTTACCAACCATATTCAATAATGGATGCACGAGATATTTAATGATACAAATGAAAAAGGTTCTTTGGGACCTGGAGATACGTTCACGCACTTCCGCATTGCAACGAATTGGACAGAAGAAGGTAGATGCTGGGTGAGCTGAGCCCTCACAGCGCCAGGCATCGGTATTAGCGGCGGAAAGAAGCACTACTCGGAAAAAAATACAAAATTGGACTTACGAACATTTTTCGACTTAAACGCAATTTGCAGACATGTTCGTATGTACCGTTGTTCGTAAGTTGAATGTTCGTAAGTAGGGGAGCGTCTGTATGTTTTTTTTTGCTGAGCAGTGGTGACGTATTTCCCTTGTTGATGATTTATAGATTGGATGAGCATTCGTAGTGCAGATGCATTTCAAACATCAATGAAGTCGGAATGTCTCTAAACTTACTAATTAATTAATATCTGCTATTATCTAACAAATATGTCTGAGATGATTTATTTTCTGACAGGCTAAATCACCGACTAACGCTTTGAATGACTGAGAGGCTAAAATAACTCAACGTTAAACTTACTACGTGATTGCCAACTGTTGAAACAACTCAACTAATCAATCACTAGGTGACTGACTTAGGACTTAGTCAACAAAATTTCATTTATGGCTGATTAAACAATTAACGGACAATTAACGTCTGATCGCACATGCACACACTCATTCTGATTTGTGTCATCGTGATTCCCAGATACAGGCAAGAATCGGCTGAGAAAAGTTAGGCTTTCATTGTGAGGAAAAGCGGGAATATTTGACATGATTTACAAACTGCGATAGTGAGAGATGAATGAGGATGTAAAGGAGGACAAGTTAAGTGCCACATGGCAAATTCCAAACACAAAGTGTGACTTTGTTTCCCTCAAGACCCCATTGTCACCCTCTATTTTTTATTGGCCATATTTTTAGGGCCACAATAAATTGCAGCAGATTCCAAAAAACATTTCAGTGTGGCGTGTTTTGGGGCTTGCATCAAAGGATTTAATTGTGGAGGAATGCTCCGGTATTGAGGTATTTCTATTTATTATTTTTTTATTGTTGTTATTATGGGTTTATTATTCCATACTCAGGGATGTTCCAAAGAATATGGTTACTCGTGCAACTTCTTTACCTAGACCTTATTTTGGAAAGTTTAACCATGCCATAAGATGTCAATATTGAAACTTAAACCGTGGCTAAAAAATGTAAATATAAATTCTTACTCTATCTTGAAACACAAATAGTATTTAACCAAAGCTTGAAAGCATAACAGAAAAGCGACTGAGTTTTGGCTCATCCCCTCAAGAAATAACTTCATTAAAGTCCCACTGTCTCATTTTTTTCTTCACTAATTAAATGATTTGCATTTTATGAAGACATTTTTAATTTAAAAATATATATCAGTCGGGCGCCACAACAACGAAACGCAAAAGGGCCTCCTTTTACCTATATACTATCATTTATGGTGGCAGAAAAGAGGTTATAGCTCAAGGAAAACACATCTAAAGAATTTAGTAAAGTATCCTTTGAGGTAACTGTGGGACTTAGGAAAAAAAAATTACATTTGTCATTTTTTTTTGTTTTATGGTTTTGGCATGATCATCCATTAATTGAATTTTCAAAATGTATCAATATGTTTTTTTTTCCAGTGCCAGGAAACCTTGGGTGCTTCCGGGACAGTGGGGAACCCCCAACCCTATCTGGACCCACTGAGACCTCCAACAAGCTGACCATACATACCTGCATTAACTTCTGCAGGAAACAGAGATACAAGGTCAGATATACCCTCTCCTTAGGGGTCCCATAAAATGGGTCTCTATTTGTGTGGCTCCTAATAAAGTTTTTTTTTTTATCCTCCTAATTTTTCAATAGTTTAACTAGCATCCCCACCCTGTTTACTGTGGCATCCAGAAAATACGTATATTCAAAGCATGCTGTTATTGATCCCTGCTAAAATGGAAAATCACGACAAGAATGTATGTTTTAAACCCACCTAAATCAATCATTTCAAAAATCAGATCAAAACTGTTTCTGCCTATAATGCAGAGATTCAGAATGCACTTCTTCTTGTCTTGCATTCACATTTTCAGCACTTATTGCAAACAAAATTCATCTATTTCGAAGAAAATTCTCAAAATGCTCTTACAGAATCTTTATCATAACGTCCCAACTTCATTGGAAAGTTGACTTGAAAATCGAAACTACTATGTTCCAAGGTTTTTTTTTAATATTTCACATTGAAAACACATGAAGGATTAGCTTTGAGTGTAAGCATATGCTTGAACACTGAAATACATGTTGAAAGTTTGGAGCTTGTGTTTTGTGTTTGTGCAGTTGGCCGGCATGGAGTCGGGGTACGCTTGTTTCTGTGGCAACGAAGTGGATCTTGAAAACCACAGAGAGGCTTCCAGCATTGAGTGCAACCACGTTTGTTTCGGTGACCATAGACAGCCATGTGGCGGAGATGGCTGGATCATCATATTTGACAGTGAGTGGTCGCCTTGAACCGAGAAATATGGTTAGCATTTTGTGACTCATACCTGTCAACTTATATATGTTTTCCCGTATTTTATGTTTTTTCATCATTTCAAATTCTGTACGCCGTATAACAACGTGTCCATTATTTTTTGTAAAACCGATCTCGTTTTACCCATTTCGGCTCTAATCCGGATCGTCTTCTTCACTGGTAGAAGATGTAAACGTCATCGTCCACTCCTAACATTGTCATGCTTCAAGGATGATATGCGCACGCCAATTCCCCTTTCAAACCGCACGTCAACAAGCAATGTACCCAGACAGTCAAGCTGTCAGCGTCATACAGCGACATCTATAGAATCTTGAATTTAGTGCATACAAAAAGGCGCTGGTTTTTGCAGACTGAAAAAGTGTTGGTCGTCTTACATTCGGGGTCGAGACATTATACCCATTCACAAGGCTAGATGGTCCCAGATAAAGCGAATGCTGAACACTTTGATGGTTAATGCAGTTATTGCAATTGTGTTGTTTTATCTCAGTAGATGGGTTAAGTTACATTTTAAAAAACAATGAATCCATTCATTCACAAATGTGGTTGCACTGTAGTATACATATTTAAATGTTCAGATATTAAGATGTGATAGACAGTTTTTGCATGATATGAATGAGGCAAAATAACATGATTGTTCGCTTGAATATATTGCTATACTAATTTGTTTCAGATATTAGAATTATTTTCTGTATAAAAATTACATTTGGTGTTCAAAAAGTCTTTTTTTTAAACTTGAGTCTTAGAAAAGAGGCGGTCGTCTTACATTCGGGCCAACACGTTACATGCATTTCTCCATCTAACAATCTATCTATATTGGAAAATGTATACATTTTTATGACTTCAATACGTATTGGATTGAAATTCATTCCACAAAATGGAATCATATATGGGTTCAACTTTATCCCATTTTTCTGAAACATTTTTTCACAGCTCGAGTGGGTTCCTGTGGTGGGAATTACTCGACCCCATCGGGAGTCATCTACTCTCCAGACTTTCCAGATAAATACGGAGCTGGTCGCGTTTGCTACTGGACAGTCCAGGTCCCCGGATCCTTGGCCATCATCTTCAACTTCACATTCTTCGACATCACAGATCAAACGGACATGGTGGAGCTGCTGGACGGCTACACCAACGAGGTGGTGGCGCGCTTCGACTGGCGTAGCCCGCCTCGTCAACTGGTCAATGTCACCGGAGACTTCGTTATACTCTACTTCTACTCAGACCGGACTAACCAGGCGCAAGGGTTTGCGCTGCTGTACCAAGGTAGGAGTTCAGCCTTCTCTGAGTTTCTAAAATTCACATTTTACACTTGTTTGACGACCAATTTAGTTTACATTGTTTATTGGACCACTGGCAATTACAATCCAAACCCTAATATTAGTATTAATGGGATCTGATGACTAGTTTCAGAACATAAAATCAGATTTTTTTTTCATTCATTTTTCGTACCGGTGGCCAGCCAATCACACAGCACAAGGACTCAATTCATGCTCACACGCATATCTAGGGGTAAATTACATGTGTGTAGGGTTTGTCTGTGGTGAGAGGGGGGATACACACACTTTTGTGTTTATATTCGTGTGTGCATTTGTGTGCATGTGAGTAAATATTTGTGGTTCAAGCGTTTTTGTGGAAACACATTCAATACAGTACTTAGATTGTCTGTGTCAGTTTTTTTTAGGGGGTCCAGCGCGTTTATTATTACATTTTTGGGGGAGCCAAAAGCTAGTTTTGGAATCTCCTGACATCAAGGCCTAAACAAAAAAAAAATCACATATTCTACATTGGGCATTTCTGCAGCTCAGAGAGGTCTTAAGGATGACGCAGTCCCAGAGGTGGAGGACTTCTCCAGCACAGTGGAACCTCAGCTCCCCCCAGCTGTCACCGATGGCGCCAAAGGATGCTCGTCCTCGCAGATCCTCTACGTGATCACGTCCAGCCCAAGTAAATCGGACCACAACATGCCAGGTCAGTGGGCTGGACCCGGACAGACCACCGGACACAGCACTAGTATGTCCAGCTCTCACCTTTCTCTACACCCTCATTCGCCTTTTCACCAGGGTTGCCAGATGGGAACGACAGTCTCCTTATCAGGCTGTAAATCCCTCCCATTTCAATTTAAAAAAACACCCCAAATTACATCCTCACATTCAAGATAAGACATTTCCTCTTTTATAACTCTGTATATTTCCGCGTTATAAAATAACAGATTGTAGTGGAATCATTGCTAGTTCGCTGGAGTAAAAATACATACATTTATTCATTATTAAACAATTAAAATACATACTTGTCAAAGTTTGACAATATTTCCTATGTAGATGCTAAGAAAACACACTTATTTATTTATGTATATATTTATTTATTTATTAGCTTGTTTATTACCTATCTATTTATGTCTAAAATGTCTTTTTCTGTGTCTGTATTCTCACCCTCTGGCTACTGTGACAGTGAAATTTCCCAAATACGGGATGAATAGAGTTATCTAATCTAATCTTAAAAAAAAAAAAAGAATACCGTATTTTCTCGCATATTAGTCACCTCTGTGTATGAACTGTACCCTTAAAATTGCCTTAAGAGCGTTGAAAATGACACAATTTCGCTCGTATAAGCCACCCCCTGATTCACAATTTTCACCTCCATATTCCTGGTTTTAATTAGGAGTACAATCGCACGGTATTTCTGAGTTACTGTATGAATTGAAAGGATCGTCTGCTGGATTGCACATTCCTAAAGGGTGTGGCCTGCAAGTAGACAAATTAAAAAAGGAAGTCACGTAAGCAGTACAACCAGGAAGTGTCATCCCTAGGTAAGATGGCGGCGCCCTGAGCAAGCAATGATAGGACGTCAAAGACGTCAAAAGAAATTTTGTTAAGCGTTTTATCTGTTTGCGTTATGGCGCTTTGTGCATGTCAAGTCTAATTTGTGCGCATATAAGCCGTAGCCTTGATTCAGTCATCATTTTTTTTAGCGACAAATACGGCGTATATGCGAGAAAATACGTTAATTTTTGTAGTATGTTGAGCAGCCCTGCACAGATAAGATTTCCTAACACTTTGCAGACAACTCTTTTGACAAAGGGTGTTTGTTTACTCACATGCTTTTCCTTCTGGTCTGTTATATTTTCACCAACTGAAACGACTTACCATGTAAGCTCCTTGCTTTTTCTTCTTGTAGTGTGGACCATTTACACCCTTGCTGGTCTTCTCATCCTCACCGTGGTTGCCATGCTGATCAAGCTATGGCTACACATCACAGTCAAGTACGTTAAGCCCCCGATTCATGGTCAAAAGTGGGAAAGTAATTGTTTATAGAAGTGCTTCCCAATGTGTTTTCAGTGGAGGCACATTTGTTTGCATTTAAAAAAATCTCAAGGCACACCTTTAACTGAAAATCTTCAAATGTAAAACTTTGTAGCCTGTGTTGACACTATAAAGTTTTCATTAATGTATTTCCATATTGAATTAAATTGAATGCTTTTATTGTCAAATTGACGTGTGGTTAGCACCCTATGCAAGTACAAGATAAGACATTAGTCTTGTTTAGGTCCTCCTAGGTGCAGAACTGGAGTTGAGTATAGTGACGGCTCTTAGGAAGAAACTGTCCTTGAGTCTGTTTGTCTTGGCTGTTATTGTCCTGAAAAGAGGGGTGGATCATGACTTATTCCTATCACAGAAGGATAAAACTGCAATCTTAATGGTTAGGGCTGCAAAAGTAAATTTTTCTCACTTTGTTGTTCCAGGTCTCTCCGAATCCCCACAGTGTGCAGCTCAGACAGCTGCAGCCAGAGCACGTCGACGGAACCCTGGATCATCCTGTACCGGCCCTCCACCATCTCCCTCTTCAAAAAGAAGATCAAAAACCATCAGCACCATGGAGACCTTAGCCCCCTGGTGGGCAACTAGCACTACCAGCTACCTTCCTGGTAAGAACTCCTCAGTCAATGAGGGGCTAAGATAACTAGCAGCTAGTGCAAGTATCCTGGTGGCCCCCTCTGCACGGCTTGGATGCCAACTTCCCGTCGGCGTAGCTTCTCCGCCGAGGCGATGCTGCTGCTGCTTCAGCCCTGGACGCAAAGGTTTTTGGGGCGATACGTTGCTCACTAATCAATGCGGGCGCATCGAGAGTGGGGCGGAAGTCAGCGTTGTGTGGTATTTGGGTTATCTCCCTTTTGCCACTCACACTCGCATACCCTTAGCTTTGTAAATAGTCGTGGCGAGGTATTCAATAGGCAGTTTGTTTGTTTTCTCCGTCTTTAGTGAACATATTCACTTTAGATTTGAAAGGTGGGTAGGGGTATTCTTTTGTGGCGTGTTGTTCGTTGTTTTAACACCATAGGAACAGAAGTATCAGACACCCAGGAATCACAATAAATAGGAATTCACTTCAAATCACCCTAATGGCAACCTGTTCAGGGCGTGACCGAGTTCCTCCCTATGGTTAGGTGGATAGGCTCCAGCACCCCCACAACCTGTGAAAATATGCTCTTCAAAGAATAGATGGTTCATCAATACGTATATAATTAAATATTGGTTCATGTGGTAGCTAAATGTGACCTGGCATAGCAAAATGAGTCACAAGTGATTGGAAAGTTTGCAGTGGTTGTCAGCCAGTTGCAGGGCACAAGGAGAAAGAAAGTCATGCACAAATATACTCAAATCTAAAGTTACAGTGATAAACCAGCCTACCATTCGCGTTTTGGGGACGCGGGAGGAAACCAGACTGCCCAGAGAAAACCCATTCAGGCACAGGGAGACATACAAACTGCATACAGAAAAGCCTGAGCACAGCCTTGATTCTTGTATCTTATGTAAGGTAAGCACACTGGTCCACCCTTGGGTTGATAGCTGGATTTAAAATATATGATCATTTTTCATTTAGAAAAAACTATCTATGGACCGCATGCAATTAATTGCAATTAAACAATTGCTTGACAGCACTATTTTTATTTTATTTTTTACTTCACATGTATGTTATCTGGGATGGTAAACTTAAGACACTTCAAGCACCAATGGGGATATTGATCACTTGAAAGCACTATATATGTGTATGTATGTATATATACATATATATGTGTGTATATATATAATATTATATATATATATATATATATATATATATATATATATATATATATATATATATATATATATATATATATATATACATATGTATATGTGTATGCCTCCCACCTACTCATAGGTGCCTATACTTATCAATGCAACCACTCAGCATCTTACTTTTGTCAATGTGTGTGCTAAAATCACTTTTTCTTTCTTGTTATTGTTCCATGTACATATCAGATATAGTGAGATTTATAATTTATAATTTTATTCTTTATTTTGTACATGAATGGGATTTTTTGTATTAAAATTAAGGAAAAAAAACTCAATTGGCTGCTTGGTTTTATTTAAAGTGTGTTTGATTGTTTGTTACTCTTTTTCTGTGTGGGAAAAGTTTAAACATTTTTGTAACTTCCGGTCCTGCTTTTATTTTGGTGTAGTGCAGTTTGCATTGTATGTAATTTAGTGTAGTACGGAATAGGGTGAGGTGAGGGTCCAAAATTCACTAAAGATTAGGTCAAGAGGGGTGCTGCCAATCACAGGGCACAAGTAGACGGACAACCATTCACGCTCACACTCGCGCATCAGAGCAATTTACGTAGTCAGCCTACCATGCATGTGTTTGGGATGTGGGAGAAAACCAGAGTACCCAGAGAAAATCCACACAAGCCCGGGGAGAACATGCAAACTCCACACAGAGGATCAACTCAGGATCAAACCCTCGACCTCAGAACTGAGGCCAACGCACTAACCACTAGGTCAACGGGAACACAGTTTTAGTTTAGCTATATATTATCAAGCATTGTGAGTTGTGTTATTATTTTGTTAATTTAATTAAGGGCACTTGAGTTTGCGATAGCAATTAGGGTATTCGTGGAGTGATAGTCAAAGGCAAATGTACTTTTTTTTCCGCGTATGCTGGCCTACATTCCAGTACAGTTGAACAGTAGGTGGAGGTAATGCGGCTGGACGTTAGTTGGCACCCTATCCGAATTAGAGAAGACGAAGAAGAAATAGGAGGAGGAGGAGGAGAAGAAGAGGAACAGGAAGTCATAGTTTTCTCATCATGTCTGCCCTTGCGGCATGCATGGTGCGTAGTGTATTTTGTCAATTGTCCGCGGCTGTCCCTTTCTCCGTGGCGGCCAATGGACGCCTGTTGTCCCAGTGCCGGACGCGACCGAAGTCCTGCCGAAGTCTGAGTGATGGAACCGCAGAGAAAAATACTCATTTCGGCTTCGAGACTGTCCCGGAAGCCGAGAAAGCTAAGAAGGGTAAGCAGAGACACAAGCTTACTAATAGCATTTTCTCGTGGAAAGTTTATTTTAATTGCATCTTTGCAAAGAACTGATGTCTCTAATATTTAATTTCCCCATATTATAGACACGGTTTGCGATTGATTTATGAAATTGTTTGAGGCTTCGTGCGTGTAAACGGCAAATTGATCATGTCATTAACAACAGCTGTGCTCTTTAATATGAGTTAACCATGCATCTGGCATTTTAAAAGCTATTTTCTATTAACAAAATAGCAGAATATAAGGAAAGTCGAATTTAATGTAATGCTTTTATTGACTATATACAAGTTTAATGAGATTTTAAGCTTCACCACGAAGTGCACAAATAACAACAAATAATAACAATAAATATTCATTAAGTAATAAATAAGTAGTCAAAAAATAAGTAGAGAAGTGCACAAATAACTTAATTTTCTAGAATTTCAAACCGGGAATGTTCATGTTTTGTGATGACCAGTATTGAATTAAAACCCATGAATACCTAAGATCTTAGATTGTTAATTAAATTGACTCTAAAGTCATTTTATTTATTCAAGTCTAAAGTCTTGAATAAAGTGCCTCCAATTCACCCGAAAGTACGGAAAAAAAAAAAAAAAAAAAAACGTGGAAGATCACGAAATCAAGTACCACTACAAGTAGAAATCGTACTACATAAGGTACAACATTACTTTAGGTCATTTCCACATTTTTGTCATTAAATTCTGTGTTAAGTGTTCTCAAAAACCTCATTAAAAACCCTTGATTTTCACTTGTCGCAGCTTTGAAGACCCTTGTTCCTCTGTTTTTAGTTTACAAAGTGTTTGAGAACGTGGCTCAGAAGTATGACGTGATGAACGACGCCATGAGCCTGGGCGTCCATCGTCTGTGGAAGGACATCCTGCTGCACGCCATGCACCCCCAGCCAGGGGCGTGTCTCTTAGATGTGGCTGGTGGAACAGGTGTGCAATTTTTATATGATTCATGACTTCAAAAGGGTTTTTTTTTTCATCTCTTAATTGAGGCAGCGGAGCTAGCATTCTAAGTAGGGCTGGAAATAAGATTTATTTCCCGGGTTGCCCATATTACTTGTCCTTACGAGGGTAGCGGGGGGTGCTAGAGCTTATCACTGCTGCCTATAGGTGGGAAGCAGGGTACACCCTTAACTGGTTTGGAGCCAATCAGTGTTCTTTAATGGGTGGGAAATTGAAAAATGTACACTTGCCTAACCTCTAATGAAAATTTATAATCAGCCAATGACATGGCACTAACTCAATGGATATAGCCATGTGGGCGTGGTCAAGATGGCTGTTCAAAGCGAGCTTCAGAAAGAGGAATAAAGGTGATTTAAGGGACTTTAAATATGGAAGATGGGCTGCTCAAAGTATTTTTAGAAAGTGACGATCCACTGGAATTCTCGCAACAATTTCTAGGGTGTACGGCCAATGGTTCAAAAGAGAAACCGTCCAGTGAGCGCCAGTTCTGTGGGGGAACGTGTTTTGAATCAGGGGGCGTCTTATACGAGAGAAATTGTAAAATTCAACGAATTTAAGGCAATTTTGAGGGTGCGGCTTTTTCCGTGCATGCGGCTTATATGCGAGAAAATACGCTAAGCTAATCTTCCATTGTAGGCGATATTGCCTTCCGATTCCTGGAATACGTCACTTCTCAAAAGGAGCGAAGGGACCGGCGCCCGGCGGGCTCCATGCCCAACATTTCTGACGACGACAAAGCCGAAGAGCCGAAATCCAGAGCGGTGGTCTGCGACATAAACAGAGAGATGTTGAAAGTGGGCAAGGAGAAAGCTCGCCACATGAGCGTCGATGCTAGTAAGTATGGTGGAGCCAAAAAGGATTATTTCCTTTTAAAACACTTTGATGATGGCTTTATTTGCGCTTTTGTATTAGCCCAAATTTGCTTCTCAACTAATGTTTCTTGTGTCTGTGTGGGGGTGTGTGTCTGCGTGTGTGTGCGCACGGGTGTGTGTGAGATCTGTCGTGGGTGGTGGGCGACGCCGAGGAGCTACCGTTCGACGATGAGCAGTTTGACGTTTACACCATCGCCTTTGGAATTCGGAACGTCACACACATTGATCTGGTAAGCTTTTCTAATTTGTAGTTCCTCTGTTAGCTAAAAAGCCGCCACCAAATTCACAAAATTGCAACGTTCCCCGATTCTGGGTGACCAATTCGACAAGTTTTTTTATTAGACAAAATATCATTGTGGGTCTTGATGGTTTATTTTTCTCACGTGCAGTACGGTTTTATTTCGAACCATGTTTAACAACCGATGTGCCAAATTTGAACGTTTAATATATTTTATGACTATTTGGTCTTTTTTTTTTAGGCCCTGCAGGAAGCATATCGAGTCCTGAAGCCAGGTGGCAGGTTTATGTGTTTGGAGTTCAGTAAAGTAACCAATCCATTCTTGGCCAGGTAAATCAACAACAACTAAAAAAACAGTATGTTTCGGTGTGTTGGTTGTCTTATTTTTTATTTTTTTTGGGCAGCCTTTACGACGCATACAGCTTTCAGGTGATCCCGGTCCTGGGCGAGGTGATTGCCGGCGATTGGAAGTCGTACCAGTACTTGGTAGAAAGCATCCGCAAGTTTCCCGCTCAGGTGAGTGACGATGTCCATTTTGTGTTTGTATGATTTGAGCTTTTCTTCATTTTCCCCCTTCTGCATTTGTTTACAGGAGGAGTTTAAGGACATGTTGGAAGATGCGGGGTTGTCCTGCGTGCGTTACCACAATCTAACAGGCGGTGTGGTTGCCCTTCACTCAGGTTTTAAACTGTGATGTGACAAAGTAAGAAAATATAATCTCTCAAAAACAAAGTGTGAAGTCATTGTACTAATTTGGCCTGAACACTGACTCTTAGTCTTCAGAATTTTGTTTTGCCCTCAAACTCAGTTTCTGGGCTTTCACTTTGCATTGCCTTTAAATGGATGAATGAATTGTCCTGACAATTTTTTTAATCCAATAAAATCCAAATGCAATGAGCGAGGGTGTGTGAATTGACATGGAATGACCCAATCATCAAAGACACAAAATGCAATGCAATTTTTTTAATGCAGTAATGACGACTACAAAGACAGCGGCCAACATTTAAAAGCTAGCATTCATGCGGACAAACATACAGCGACCCAAAATACAAATAAATATTTTATATTTAATATTAACAGACCCCCCCATGATAATCCTTTCCCCATTTCAATACTGGATAGCAACTTTGACCCAAGCTCCAACTCCCAAGTGCCATTGTGGCATGGCAAGCAGTACAGACCTGCTGTAAAGTGAACAGGAGCAAATGTGCCTTTTTGTTAGATGCCAGCACATGAAATTTGACTACGCACTCAAGTGTAAAATATAGTCAAGGGTGGAAGATATATTCAATCACCTTGTTTCCCTCAATTTCTTATACAGCTAAAAGTATCATGTGACTTAACTGAAAAGCAAATGCCATCTAAAAGCTGAGTTTAGGTAAATACAGTTCCATAGTTTTATATGTAAAAATTTCAAGGTGCTGTTTGTTCCTAAATTCCAGAAACATGATGTTAGCCAGCTAAGCTAAAAACACGTCCCAGTCTTAACAAAAGTGAACAATCAGCACCAAAAAAATAAAAATTGGATTTAAAGCGGAGTCCGATTGGAATCTGAAAATGTTTTGCCCAATCAAAAATTGTAATGTTGACTTCATTTGCTTAGCCCCTTTTAACATGGCTTAGATATCAGATCTTAATTTCAACGCCATTTCTTTTTGGGGGGATGGTGTAACAATTTCTTTGCGAATATACTTCTAAGATGCTGCGCTAGAAGCTAATTAGTTGCGGGAAGAGTTCACTGGTCATGTTGTCCCACGGGTTCACTGAGCACAGTGGCGATGGTATGTCGCTGAAAGGGGACGGGGAGCCCTCGTATCCGGAGTCGCTGTAGTTATCCGCCAGGCAAGCCTCCTTGCCGCTCAGCGATGGCGAGCTGGACGTCGAGGAGGAGATGGCGATAGTGGCCATGCAAAGGAATTCATCCATCTGTCTGGAGATGACCAATTCCTCTGGCTCATCCTTGACGGAAGCATCCTCCTCAACGACCACTTCGCCGGCTGGGAAGGAAACGGTCATGCCGTTGTGGTTGTAGTCGTCGTCATCATCTTCATCGTCGTCATCATCATCATTTTCCTCGCCATTGGCCTCGGCAACCTCTGCCGGTTTGGTGTAAATGTGATCCAAGTGGATCAGTCCATTAAGGGCCTCCAGCTTGATTGATGGCGTCCCCAGAGGTCCAGGTGAGGCGGCAAGTACTTGGTTTCCCCCATCAACTTGGAGCTGCTCACAGGATGTGAATAAAAGCTCCGGGTCAAGGATGTCCAGCATGCCCAGGAGTAGATCAGACTGGTGACGAAGGGGGCGAGAACTCATTAGTCAGGTAAACTCACATCAGTGCAGACAAAGAGTCTAGCTGAATTTCACTCAATTTTTCGTTATCAGTAAAGCGTAGCTTGACAACAATCAGATTGAATTGGAAGTCAATAAATCAGATTTTAGACACTTCTACAATCTGAAAGTTTCCATCATTATGCTAGACCACAGCTATCAAAGTGGCAGCCCGGGGGCCAAATGTGGCCCACCGCAGCATTGTATGTGGGCCGAGAAAGTAAATTAGTGCCAACATTGTTTTATGATAATTCAAATGAAGATTATTGATGTATCAGGGATATTTCCCATTTCCCCTTTGTAAATTAATTGCAACTTTTTAAATGCAAAATTGTATATTTTTCTGTTTGTTTGTTTTTTAATCTAAAAATAAATTTATAAAAATATTTTCTGTTTTCACACTTATTGAACAATTTAAAAATATATTTTCTTAAAATGATTAAAATATGTTTTCCAATGCTCAAATAAACATTGTTTTAGATATAACAAACTGAATTTTTAAGGCTTTTGATCCAGTTCTTTTAATCTCTTTTTTATATCTAAAATGTTTACTCTCTCCCCTTTTATTTTTCACTGTAAAGAAACAGATTAATAAATATGCAATATTTACTTTTTTTAAATAAAAAAAATAGGTTAAAACATGCTACATTTAGCATTTGCCCTCTTTTCTGAATCAGAGAAATGTAAATAAATGTTTGAGGACCAAATTCATTTTACACATGTAAAATTACAGTAAAAAATTACAATTACAATATTTTTTTGACTGGCCCCATTTACACATCGATTGCAGTTTTCAAAATGGACATGGTCACTCTTCTTGATGCTAAAATGCTTTTAAGTTTGTTTAATATTTAATAGTAATGTAGCCTACCATTTTTATAGTATTCTTGGTTCATTATCCATTATTCAAATGATGTGTTATGTGGTGCTTTTTGCGAGCAGCTATATGTTGTGACACCATCGGGGTTTACCATATTTTCTCACATATTAGCTGCCCCCCCCCCCCGCGTATAAGCCATACCCTTAAAATTGTCTTTAAATCGTTGAATTTTACAATTTCTCTCGTATAAGACACCGTCGATTCACATTTTTCCCCTCCATATTCATAATTTTAATAAGGAGAATACATGTGTTACTTTGCAGGGAAAATCTTAAGAATCATCGCACGTGGTATTTCTGAGATACTGTATGAATTGAAAAGATCTGCTGGATTGCACATTCCTTAAGGGTGTTGCCTGCACATAGACAAATTCAAAAAGGAAGTCACGTGAGGAGTACAACCAGGAAGGGTCTCCGTAGCAGTCTAGTTTGTCATCGCTAGGTAAGATGGCGGCGCCCTGAGTGAGCAATGGCAGGCACAAATGAGATTTTTCACCTTTTATGCAAGCTACGGTTTATTTTTTGTCTTGAATTTCATTCATAGACATCAAAATAAATTTAGTTTAGCGTTTTGTCTGTTTTTCTTTTCTCTATTCTGAAATAAATGACCGCATTATCTTGCATTATGGCGTTTCGTCTTTGTCATCTTACAGTTTTGTGCACGTCGAGTTTAATTTGTGCGCATATAAGCTCTTCCCTCGATTCAGTCTTTTTGGGTTTTTTTGCAGCGTATATGCGAGAAAATACGGTATATTTTCTTTCCGATACTGACTTAGCACACCAACCTCATTGTCTGCACTGTCAGGAAGAGCTGTATCCATTGAGAAGTCTTCAGGTTTTGGAACTGCTGGGTCTGCACCTGCTGCAGAGGCACACGTAGCCTGAGTGCTGCTGACTCAGAAGACCCGATTCCCAAGCCTGTGTCTTTCCCACTGGACGCTATCACCTGAGTCGACGGGAAACGTTTGAAATTGGTGTTCAGAACGACAGTCTGCCAAGGCTTTGGGCCCCCCGACTCCAACACTTGATTCATTCATACCTTCCCCTTTGTGTCGAGAGTACACTGTCCAAGTCTATGCTTCAGTTCATCATTTTCTGTAAGCAGGTTGTTGTTTTTGCCCCGGAGGAGACGATTCTCAATCTGAAGTTTTTGGTTCTGTAACAAAAAGAAAAACGTTTGTCCGCCTTCTTCTTAAGTTGGTTTTCGTCAACGTAGGCTGTTCAACTGTCAAGAGTGACTACAGTGCTTGCAAAATATATGTTGCCATTCCAGTCAACACGACAAGAATTACCTCAAGTTCCAACTCCAGGACCTGCTGTTCTAGTTCACCCATTTTGGCTTTTTTTCTGTCTCTGGCGGTCTGGGCTGCAACTCTGTTCTTAAGTTTCCTGCAAAGTGGAAGGGATAGCAGAAGTTAGACATTCATTTTGTGGTGTGTGTAATCAGGCACTTGGATTTAAAAAAGGATTTTGGACAATTTTGCACTTTTGCTCGCAGAACAAGAGAGGCTCCTTTTAATTGTATTCAAAAATCCCAAATAGAAATGGAGTTACACTACAAAATGTGACACATTTGACCTATTAACCTCATTTTTCGTGAGCAAATTAGGATACTAAATCGTTAAGGCCGCATTATATGAACTTTAGATACAGGACATATTTTAGGCACAATTCTAATAGCCAACGTGGCAAAGTATGACATCAAAACAACATTTTAAACAAGTATACAAAATGTAAACAACCAAAAAGGAAAACAATCAAAACAGAAGAAAAAAATTGTCATTGTTCATTATTAGTCCCAAATATTGAATTGATCAACAAGTGACCTAAACTAACCACACTCTGAATTTAGCGGTCAGTTTCAAAATGTAAGACTTTGGCCTAGACCAGGCAGGAGTAGGGAACCTATGGCTCAGGAGCCATATGTGGCTCTTTTGATGGGTGCCTATGGCATATGTCAAAAGAATTGAGACTTTTTTTACTTTGAAAATGGAAGGGAAAAAAAGTCTCCCGTGTACACCATCTACGAATCCCAGCTTCCAACTCAAGTTCTGCACCTAGGACCTAATCAAGATTTATTGGTAAACACTTTAATCTCTTTGTACCTACTTATTCATGTGAGCACTTGTTCAATATTGGCAACTTGTTACTTATTATTTATCTGTCCATTTTCTTGCTTTTATGTGTGCACTTCCCTACTTAATGTTGTGACAATGTATTATGTTAACTAATTTATTATTCATTACTTATTTATTAGTTATTGTTTTTACTGATTATTTTTGTCAGTTTGCTGTTATTTGTGCACTATGTAGAAGCTTTAAATCCCATTTTACTTGTATAATGAAAATAAAAGCATTCAATTCCATTAAATGTATTTTTACTTGTATTTTTACCGAGTGACTTTTTAAAAAATGGATTGTTTATGGCTTTCTGTCAAAAAAGGTGGAGACCCCTGGCCTGGACGCAAGCAACTTTCAGTGAGTGTATGTATTTCTTAAACTGGCCACAAGAGGGCAGGCGAGGTCGGAATCCCAAACAGCTGACGTATGAGGTTGCAAGTGCTGTTTTCGCAAGTTATCTTTGCCACGTAGACACGTCAATGCTAAAGTCCTCCCAGTCGGGCCTACTCCGACCGGATAAACAGGTTTCTAAAATCCAATCGATCCATAGTTCCTCATTGGTCTCCAATAACTCGATTCAATCACATTCCTCTTAAAATGACGTGGAAATCAACTTTGGAAAAACGACAACGTACTGTACTACTATACAAAAGTACATACAAAACATGAAAAAAGACCCCCAGAGCGAGTTTAGATTTTTTTTTAAAGACCATTCATTTAAAATAAAACAGAAGGAATAATAGAGCGTAAGTACGACACATTTAACGACAATAACAACGGGGACTACTTTTTTACACGTAGGGTTAAACGTCATCGCCATTTTGAGCCGAACGATGCCGTATGCCTCCGCTTGTCACAAATCTTCATAGAAACGCTTTGGTTTTCACACACACAATTAAGATTAGACCAAAATTAACCTTCTTAATGCTTTCTCCTCGGGGCTCAAGTGTGTGAGCCGCTGCCTTTTACGCACTGTCGGCCCCGCCGAGCTGTTCGACTCGGTGTCCGAGACAGAGTGGCCGAAGCTCGATGTCGAGCAGCCGTCGCCGTCGTTGCTCTGCTTCCCGGCGATTAGAATGAGCTTGTGGGCGCCACTGCTCGCCGACGCTATTACCACCATGTTTGTCGAAATTCGGGTCTCCGAAGACGGCCCCCAAACGCGAAGAATATTATCAATTTTTTGCCCACCAAGCCACGGCGACGCTCTTCTTAGGACAAAACGAACTACGTATCGTCGAGGAGTTTTCTACGGTCGTGGTGATGCCTGATTGGCTGGAAGCGGGTGGCGTCCGCAGTTTGTGATTGGACAAGCCCCTGACTTGGTTTGCATTAAAAGTGAGTGTACGTATTTTCCTTTTTTTTCGCACAATACACTAAATGAAAGTTACACTATCCAACAAACAATGCACAACGAACCCAAAGGATCACGGTCACTATTAATATCAATTTCCACTTTAAAGAAAAGTTCTTCTCAATCAATGATAATATACTTCGTGCCGTCCCGATTTCATCATACTCAGTAAATATCGGTATCACACAAAAACGAAAAATAATGCATTTTATTGTCACGTCATTTACAATTATTTGATTTTTAAAAAAATAATGATATTCTATTTTATATATTTTTTACTTACAGTACCTTTCTTTTTTTACTTTTTTAAATGTAGCAATGAATCAGAATGGACATGCAGTTTACATCTTGAGACGCTAGAAGGCGCTAAAATGCCAGCTATTATTAGAGCATTGAAGATGCTGCTGTAAAAAAAGCAATGTAGCTCAACTTCTGTCTAGAGCAGGGGTGTCAAACTCATTTGGCATCGTGGGCCACATACGGCCTAGGGAGATGTCAAGTGGGCCGGACCATTAAAATTATACCATGCTCTGCTATAAATAACCCAAATATCATGTCTTTCCTTTGTTTTGGTGTAAAGAAGCACAAGAACATTAGGAAAATATTGAAATTGAATGAACTATCCTTTTTCAAAACATTTCATGAAACACCTCATATTTCCTTAGACAAATGTGCAATTGACTTTTATCATTCACAAATATGCATTGCAACTGATCCCACTGATTGTACAAAGGCACAAAACTTTAATTGGTACTGAAAAATATAGTCATGCACTTTAAGATTAAATGAGACTTTTAAAGAAAGGAATTTTTAAACCACTTACACATACGCATATAAAATCTAAATGTAATCCCTGCGTGCACCTTACAAACTGAGGAGAGTGATTTTAAATGTGTAATGAAGAAAGTGTTCGCCTGTCCTGTAAATCTGTAAACTTCATACATGAAACATACATACACATACAATACATACTGAAAATTTATGGAGTTGCTGCTGTTTTCAGTCTGTCTCAGTGATGCGGCTTGTCTTCTACTCTGATGAAAAGAGTGCGCCCTTAGCGGATAATCCATGAATTGCAGCGAATTAAAAATATTAATTCCATGTCTTTTATGCATTTTTTCCACTTTCAAATTATCCTGCGGGCCTGATCGAACCTCCTTGGGGGCCGGTTCCGGCCCGCGGGCCGTATGTTTGACACCGCTGCTTTAGCCAAATGAATCCCAATTGAAAAAGCATATCCAAGTATGTAACCTTAGAAGTCAAAAACAAACACTGAAGTGCATGTCATCGCAATGTTCATAATGTGAAATATTGTATCTTAAAGTATTAAAGCCCAACCAAAAAGTATTTACAGTACGTTATTATGAAAACAATGTATTTGTTTTGAAGTATTAATGCCCAACCTAAAAGTATTTGCAGCCCCAGCCCCCTGACTAATGCACTCTATGATGAAAACGATCTCTTTTTTTGTGTCTATGTGTAATGGGCGTGGCCGAGGCGTGGCTGTGGTCAGAGTTCAAAAGACCCGCCGCCACGCCGCCATTTTTCAAAATGGCGGATGAGCCGGAGGCTGGGCGCGTTGGACTGTTGAGCTGCTCAGAATTGACTATTTCCCGAAGAAAGACCCGACAAACTTCTTCCAGGACAATGCAGCGCGTTCGGTACTTTGTCTTTTGGGGATTTCTTAGCCCCTGTTCTCATTTTGAGAGTGCTTTTTGACGGGAGCGTGCTTCATTGGCGTGATGTAGCCCCGACGTGGATGCAAACACAAATGTTTGCTAGCAAGTTGGCTACATTGCGTCACCTATTGCTTTTAATGTTTAAAAAGAAACCCTTCCATTGTGTGTTTCAGTCCCTCAACGAGGACAGACTGCTGGGAAACATCAAGAATGTGGCCATAACGGCCAAAAAGGAGCAGTTTGTCGGCAAAGTGAGTCTTATTTTAATAGTTTCTAATTCCTCTACCCGTGTAATTGGATTGGATAACTTTATTCATCCCGTATTCGGGAAATTTTGTTGTCACAGTAATGTTTAGATATCAGCGACCAGTGTTCACGGCTTTCCTAAATTAGCTTGTTTAGCATCATGATACACTCCAATTTTGAATGAAGACACTAACTGGGTTGGCGTTGATTTTTAATAGCAAGATCCTGTGTGGATAACTCACACCCACACTAGTGCCATCAAGTGGAGGTGTAAGCAATAAACAGTACACTTCTAGAATACGTATATACCTTTGCCCTTCCCTTTCCTAAAGGAAGACTCCAGGGCTTGGACCTTTTGATTTTTAATTGTGGTTTTGACAAAACCTAAGCAAGACATTCATTCAACCGTAGCGCAGGGGTCATTTTTGACTCGTTTAAACAACCATTTTTCCTCCGTCTAAGAGCTTTGTGAGACGTATTTTATTTTTTTGATTGAATGGGAGTCATTTGTGCATCAGAATGGTTAAATAAGCAATGACATAATCATGCTGTGGTGTTTTGCAGAAGTTCAAAGCCACGGAGACGGTGGAAGCTGTCCAAATCTACAAGACCAAAGAAGTTGTGTATGACGTAAGACCTATTTTTCAGGTTTTGATTTATTATTTTCATGTCATGTGTACTAAAAATACTCTATTTTGCTTCTCTTCAAGGTCCACCCAAGTTTACCAAATCAACGCTAAAGAAAAGTGACTTTGGAGCATGGCACAGCCTTTGACACCAACATCTTGAGGGCCCCTATCCAGTATATTTTCCATATCTCCCACCACATCTGAAAAGAGAGATGGGTCCTTCTGATGTTGGTAAAACCAAACTTAGTGTTGTTTTTTGGTCAAATCTTTTGACCTAACTGGCCCACAGTCAATTTTTTTTAATGTTGGACTTAGTATATTGTGCTTTGACCCTCTTTTTTCTCCCCAGAATTCCATCCCAAGAAGAGATTCATCAATGGAAACACCACCTCATCTTTAAATGCTGGAAGACCTATGTGAACTTCTCAATTACCTCATTTTGTGGGAAAATAAAACCTTTGAAATATACTCATTTAGTCTTCTTCATAGAACTAGCAAAGGAATGCAAGCAACATGATATTTTATAATTTTTATTCAAAGAAATACATTTGCACACTTAGGATCACATTGATTGGCATAGCTGGTGTTCTCCACTTGTAGACAAAAGCAACACTTAGAATAAACACCAAAAAAAAAAGACCATTGAGGGTCTTGGGTCTTTTTTCTCCAAGTGTTTTAACAAAGACAAATGACACTCAAATCTCTTTTATTGAAATTTCTGATAGAAAAAAAAAAAAAGAAATCCTCCTCACCTTAGGGATCGGGACATCACCTATAAAATAAGAGGGGGGTTAGTAAATTGCAACTTTAGTCAATAAAATAATGTGAGATTGGAATGTTTTGACTTGGATACATTACAATATAACCCGGAAATAAGCTGCTTCCGGTAGCCAGCGCTATCGCATTTCGATCTTAATCCATATGAAATATATAATATATATGCGTCTGACGAAATAGTGCGTGCTTTGTGTGTCTAAAATACAGAAATAGCACTCGTTACTGACACTGCGGCGTAAGAAACGATGCGCCAAATAGGCGTGAAAATACGGTATTAACCTCAGAGCAGAGTTCAGAGACGATGCATCATCTTCAAGTGGGCAACCTGGGAAGATCACCTGGTCCTCCAGGGTCTGGACATCACCATGGACCTGGTACATGCAAAAAAAATAGAGCAAAAGTTATCATATACATAGACTGGAGATTCAACAGATAGGTTTAGGTGGGTTTATTTGGGGGTAATTAGTATTACCTTGATACCTTGGCCCAGTCTCCTCTCCCCTCAAGGGTGTGCATGGTTCTGGATACATGGGAATAGCTGCATCTTGATTGAACCAAGCTATTTGGGAAGTGCAAACAATTATTACAGGAAAGAGAAATCTTCAAGTAAATGATCACGATAAAGAATGAAAATAAGTTAGTGAGTGCTCGGTGCTAATTTCCCTTTTCCAGACAAAGCGATTCAATATACAGACTGATGTTAAAAGCTAGGAGGAAGTCGGCTTGACAATTTTTGTATAAATGATTTTTGTTTTAAAACAATTACAAATTGGAAAAGGGCGTTTAGTAATCGCAGTGAAAACTATCATTACATTCAACACACCTTCACCTGGCAAACTGACCGTTGATATCTCGGCTTTGTTTGATAAAATGAAAAGTCTTCCCCCACGACTCAATAATGGAGAGAATACGGACAAAATACTTTTGAAGTCAAATGTCGTGAGGCTAATGCTAAGCTTGCTAGTGACATTCCAAGGAGCCCATACTTCAAATGTCGACGGTGTGTTCGACCTGGCAATAAACCGATTTACTATATAAATGCTTTTTGTTTTAAAACAGAATTACAAATTGGAAAAGGGCGTTTAGCAATCGCAGTGAAAACGATCATTACATTCAACACACCTTCACCTGGCAAACTGACCGTTGATATCTCTGCTTTGTTTGATAAAATGAAAAGTCTTCCCCCACGACTCAATAATGGAGAGAATACGGACAAAATACTTTTGAAGTCAAATGTCGTGAGGCTAATGCTAAGCTTGCTAGTGACATTCCAAGGAGCCCATACTTCAAATGTCGACGGTGTGTTCGACCTGGCAATAAACTAACAGATTTGTTGGCGTTTTGGCTCAATTGATTCCTAAAAAAATCTCCCGGTAGGGTGTTAAAAATGCACATAGGCCAGTAAATTGCTCTAGTCTAGGGCTTACCTCGTTTGGGTGCTAGTCGTTCGACCAACGGCATGGAAATGGCTGCGCTAAAGGGCGCGATGCTGCGCAGGTGCATAATTTAAGCACCGGCGTCACCAATGGGCGTAACCACGCCCATAGGAGGTGATTTGTCCTCCCGACTCAATGACCATGTTTGGAAGATGACGTACTATAGTCGCCATTTTTGTAGTCTTGATGCTGTAAAAGAGTGTGTCCGTTTTTTAAAAATATAGAAAGCCTTACTTTGCATGGTCATTTTAAAAAAATAAAAAGCCTTACTATACATGGTCATTTTTTAAAGAAAAAAGCCTTACTATACATGGTCATTTTTTACAAATTAAAAAGCCTTACTATATACTATGTCGTATTTTAAGAAAAAAAGCCTTACTATACTATGTCGTTTTTTTTAAAGAAAAAAGCCTTACTATATACACTATGTCTTTTTTTTTAAAGAAAAAAAGCCTTACTATATACACTACTTTTAAAGAAAGGAATTTTTAAACCACTTACACATACGCATATAAAATCTAAATGTAATCCCTGCGTGCACCTTACAAACTAAGGAGAGTGATTTTAAATGTGTAATGAAGAAAGTGTTCGCCTGTCCTGTAAATCTGTAAACTTCATACATGAAACATACATACACATACAATACATACTGAAAATGTATGGAGTTGCTGCTGTTTTCAGTCTGTCTCAGTGTTGCGGCTTGTCTTCTACTCTGATGGAAAGAGTGCGCCCCTTAGCGGATAATCCATGAATTGCAGCGAATTAAAAATATTAATTCTATGTCTTTTATGCATTTTTTTCCACTTTCAAATTATCCTGCGGGCCTGATCGAACCTCCTTGGGGGCCGGTTCCGGCCCGCGGGCCGTATGTTTGACACCCCTGGTCTAGAGTCTAGACAGAAGTTGAGCTACATTGCTTTTTTAACAACAGCATCTTCAATAATAGCTGGCATTTTAGCGCCTCCTAGACTATAGTGTCTAGACCCTAGACTCTAGGGTCTAGACCAGGGGTCACCAAACTACGGCCCGCAGGCCGTATCCGGCCCGCGGGCACATTTGGACCGGCCCTCTGAACAATACCAGAGACGCTATCGGATTTTTTTCCTATTTGGCCTTGAAGACTGGGACGTTTTACTCTTGTGTTTGGTTAATTGCACCCCTGCTGAGCCCACAAATCATCCCAGTGAAGCGGGCCTTCGCATTGCTTCTTTGGTGACACGCGCGGGGAGAGTGTTTGCCTTTGATGCATGCGGGCACTTCCACCGTTGCATGCGTGAGCAGAGTGTTAGCGAGACATCTGGACGATCGCAGGTGAGGGCGGAGCCCTGGTACCATCGCTATTGCGATGCTATTCCATAACTGTCAACCTCTGCCGATAACTGCCCTTATAAATGATTATTGATTCCCCTTACAAACCCCCAAAAAACCTTACAAACACTGTACGAGTTGTACGGTGTTTGTAAGGTTTTTGGGGGGTTTGTAAGGGGAATCAATAATCATTTATAAGGGCAGTTATCGGCAGAGGTTGACAGGTATGCTATTCAAGCATATAAAAACTGTGCAACCTGAACCTGTTTGAGAACGGAATAATAGCGAAAAGGTTAGTTAAGAGAAAAATTTATTCAGAATGCAGGGTATTTAACCTGCAATGATTATTTTTTTGTTCAATGCAAAGAAAAGGCTGTTTGTCTCATCTGTCAAGAGACAGTGGGAGTATTCAAAGAATACAATCTTCGCCGGCACTATGAATCCCGTCACAAAGACAAGTACGATAGCGTGCAAGGCCAAATACGAGCAGACAAACTCTCAAAGCTAAAAGTTGGACTATTATCTCAGCAGACTACATTTCTACGCCAAGCTCAGCTGAACCAGGCATCCGTTCGGGCCAGCTTTCGGGTTGCTAAACTGATAGCAAGCAACGGTAAACCTTTCACTGACGAAGAGTTTTTTAAGAAATGTATGGATGTTGTCGTGGAGGAAGTGTGTCCCGAGAAGAAAGATGCATTTAATGCCGTAAGTCTGTCGGCGAGTACAATCACCAGACGCGTTGAAGAAATCGGGAGTAATGTATATGCCCAGCTGCAGCAGAAGACGAAATAATTTCACTTTTTTTCATTAGCACTGGATGAAAGCACGGACGTGCAAGACACAGCGCAACTGCTCATTTTTATTCGTGGAGTTAGCGCAAACTTTGAGATATGCGAGGATCTGGCAGCCCTCCAAAGTCTCAAAGGGACCACAACGGGAGAGGATATTTTTGACAAAGGTGCCAAACCATGGAGAAGTTGGACCTGGACTGCTCAAAGCTGGCTAGCATCACGACTGACGGGGCTCCTAGCATGGTGGGCGAAACTCGCGGTTTAATAGGACGCATGAACCGGGAGTTGGAAAAAAGGGGTCTCACCGCCCCGCTACGAGTCCACTGCCTAATTCACCAGCAAGCACTGTGCTGCAAAGTGTTGACGTGGGATTCTGTAATGAAGGTTGTGGTGTCGTGCATAAACTTCATCAGGGAAAAGGGAGAAGAGTGTGCATGGCACAACAGAAAGTTAATGTTCCATGGCTTTTTTTCTATGAAGAACCCAGAGAGAGTTATTTAGATATTATTTATTTCATAAATAGTGTTATTTATTTCCTGTTTTTTTTCTGTGAAGAACTCAGAGAGGGTTATTTAGTTATTATTTATTTTATTAAAAGTGTTATTATTTTTTTCCTGACTTTTTCTCTAAAGAACCTGGAAAGGGTTATTTGGTTATGTGTGGCTTTCTGGAAAACAATACATTTTTTAAGCTCCCCTACGATCGTCACACTTTTTCTGTTACAAACTGACACCGGCCCCCCATCAGAGAAGGGAAAAGTTATGTGGCCCTCACAGGAAAAAGTTTGGGGACCCTCACCTCCATATTCATGGTTTTAATAGGGAGTACAAATGTGTTATAGGAATACAGGTATTCATTCACAGTGGTTTATTAGGATTCTACTATGTATGGTCATGCAAGCTTGTGAACCAAAATGTTGTCCCCATTTTGGTAGGCAAAATGTGTGTAATTTTCTCAAGCTTTGTTACGAAAGAGAATTTTAAAAAAACCTGTCATAAGAGAAATTTGCCTTTTTCTCCTCGCAGTGAACTTAAAAGTTATTCTATGATATCGGAGATAAATCGCTCAATCAACGAAAAAAAAACCCATATATCGGCCCGCCGATACACCGGTCGACCTTTAGTAGTTGGGGTCACGGCGAGCCGCCGCCTTGCGGTAAGATCGGCCCGCTTCCCTCTGCTCGCTTGGGGACTGCGTAGAGGGAGCTCCGAGGATCGTCCGGGGTGGCCATGACCCGCCAAGCCTCGCCCATCAACTCTTCTGGGGCATCGTACTCGGAAGCTGCCGCCGTCCCTTTAACTCGGGGCTCGTCGTAAATATGATCGTCTTTCCCGCCGGCGAGGCGTCTGGGGGTGCCCGTCGCCTCCGAGTATGTCGGCGGCGCTGGTAAGGACAACTTGGAGTACGCGGCGTCCAATGCCAAGTCGCCGAATCCCGCCGCCACCTGACGGGTCAGACGACAGGCAGCCAAGCGTGTCACGTGACACGCTGCGAACATGTATACTGACCTGAGCGGCGGAAGGCCCGTGGTGGCCGTGCGGCATGGCCGGCAGGGGCGGAAGGTTGACCTTGCGGGAGGGGTCCCGCCTGGTCCGCTGGAGCCCGATGGCCGCTTCCACCACCCGGAATAAAGCGTGACCTTCTTTGGTGTCAAACTCAAAGTTGCCTTCGCCGGAGACGCAACGACGACCCGCCTCTACCGCGAAGGAAGTCTGAAAGATAGCGTATTAGAGCACTCACAGCGGTCACGTGGTTAGCGCCCCGTGTCACCTTGTCGCGGCCGTAGCGTCGCAGGAACTTGTAAGGCCAGCTCAGCAGCGTCACGCCTCTGGCGTCCAGCAGGTGAAGTGCATCTACCGAAGCTCTCAAAACCACGTTGCCGTGCAGGCCGCATTGTTCGGACCAGCGAGTGGGACGCACGCGTACCTGGAAGTCGCCACCTACGCATGTGCCATTTTACACATGCAACCACATTTACACACAGACACAAAAGTGCGGTTCAGTGTATGTGAGTTGCAATGACACTGACTTCCTATTTTGAGACCGGACTTCCTCAAAAGGGTATACGGGCTAAATGATAGGCTCATATTGGCGAGCTACATTCCCATAAAAGACCATGCGTGTGTCCGTTAACCTTTCATGGGGCACTCGTTTAAATCCTATGATTTAAAAATAAAATAAAGAATCAAGTTGATCAGAACCACAGTCAGTTTCTTATGAGAATGCCTCAAATGCAACAGGAACCAACTCAAAATAAACATGAAGTGACAGATAAATAAATGGCAGCTCACCCCAAATAATCAGGATGTGACCCGGAATTGCCATGAAATCATAGGAATTTGTGCAAAATGTAAAGAATAGGAACAGATGGCAGCCCAATCATAAAGCAAAATGAAACCAAAATGAAAAATACTTCATGATAAAACTCAGTTTTGCCCATGCTGTCTTAAAAAAAACACGCTAGTGCCAAGCCTAACATACACTAAAAGCTAGCATAATATACGCTAGCGCAAGGGCGTCAAACTCGGGTTGGTTCGAGAGCCGCATTAACGTCAACTCCATTTCATTTAGGCCAGACCATTTTAGATCTAATATCTAGATTTTTTTATTTTTTTAAATTGGATTAAAAGAACTGGATCAAAAGCCCTAAATAGTCCGTTTTTTTAGATCTAAAGCAATGTTTATTTGAGCTTTTTTTTCCTTAGTAATGGAAAATGTCTTTTAATCATGTTTTTTTATTTCAAATGGAAACAAACTTTTTTAAAGTGGAAAACGGAAAATATTTGTATATTTATTTTTAGATTTTACAAAATGCTTTTTGAACTAAAAACACAAAAGAAAACAATGATTGATTTTAAAAAGGGGAAAATCAGGAAATGTAATGTACATCTATCATCATTTGAATTTTATCCTAAAATAGAAACGTATGATTTACTTTCTCAGGCCACACAAAATGAGGCGGCGGGCCAGAATTGGCCCCCGGGCCGGCACTCTGATACCTGTGCGCTAGCGGATAGCATAACATACGCTAGCAGATAGCATAACATATGCTAGTAGATAGCATAACATAGGTACGCTAGCGGATAGCATAACATACGCCAGCGGCTAGCATAACATACGCCAGCGGCTAGCATAACATAGGTACGCTAGCAGATAGCATAACATATGCTAGCCTAGTGTCATGCTAGCGCTTTATTGGACGAGGCATCCAATGTATTGACAAAAAACTGAAAATATACCCGCAAATGAGACTGTGCCCGATCACACGGTGCATTTCATAGGTGTGAAAATATGGTAATTCATCTTTTACTCATGCAAATCTGGCAAGTTTGTTAAGAACAGTCTTTACTTTTGCCCAATTAACCAATGTATTCATTTCCACTTCTACACAGTCACTTTAAGAGTCAATTTTTGAATAACTGTCCACTATAGGAACCAATTTCCTAGGAAGAGGCCTACCGTCGAACTTAGTTTAAACGAGGAGAGCATTAATATCCTGATTAAAGAAAGAAAAAGAAACGGAAAAACATGTTCTTTTTTTAGCGGTGGTTTCTGCATGTGGTTTCCTCTTTCACGCATGCACACACACACAAACACACACACACACACACACACACAACATACACACTACCTGCAGTAGTCTTGGTGGTAGTGGTGCTGCTGTACAAGGCGTTGTCTTTCATGCCTTCTTGTTCTAGCCATTGTTTTTGTTGTTCCTCCCAGCTCACCTGTTCACACACAAATAACACCATCATCAGCTAGCTCAAGGGTGGCAAACATGCAGCTCTCGAGCCACATGCGTCTCCCGGTCAAAATGTATCTCTTTGCTCTTTGCTTGTTATCATAATTTTTAACATACTGTGGCTCTTTGGCTTGTTTCAGGTTACTCTTATTTTTATTCTCTCTTAAAACACACTCAAATTCATCAGGGCCCATTAAAAACAAACAAAAAAGTAAGGCACTCGTGCACTGACATATTTTACGGGTGGCATGGTGTACGAGTTGTTAATACATATCACAGTTCTGAGATTGAGGGTTCAAACCCCATTGGTTTCAGACCTTCCAGCGTGAAGTTTACATTTTCGGCCCGTGGGTTTTCTACGAGTACGCATGCATGTTAAGAACGTTGAAGACTAAAAAATGTCCTTAGGAATGAGTTTGAGCGTGTATGGTTGTCCGTATTTTCGTGCCCCGTGATTCGCTGGCAACCAATTCAGGGTGTCCTCTGCCTACTGCCCATAGTCGGCTGGGATAGGCTCCAGCGCCCCCAAAACCCTCGTGAAGATAAGTCTCATCTCTCATCTCATCTCTGAACCGCTCTATCCTCACTAGGGCCACGGGGGATGCTGGAGACTATCCCAGCTGACTTTGGGCCAGAGGCGGGGGACACCCTGAATTGGTGGCCAGCCAATCACAGGGCACAAGGAGACCAACAACCATTCACGCTCACACTCATACCTAAGGGCAATTTATAGTGTCCAATCAGCCTACCATGCATGTCTTTGGAATGTGGGAGGAAACCGGAGTACCCGGAGAAAACCAACAGAGAACATGCAAACTCCACACTGTTGGAGCAACCTGGATTTGAACCCAGAACTCCCACTGTGAGGCCGACGCGCTAACCACTCATCCGCTGCGCCGCCTTGTAAAGATAAGTGAAAACCAAAAAAGAGTAATGCATTTTAGAAATAGCTGTTTAAAAAAAAAAAAACAATTCATAGTTATTCCACCTAAAACAATGCAACAATTCTGTTTGTGACATCACAACCAGAATTGCTGATCATTTCAAGCTTTTTTTTGCTGCGTTAGCTTGTTCATTGCGGGACAGTTTTAACAGCACAAAAAGGAATAGTAACTAGTGGCTAGCAGGCTAGCAGAATGCAAAAATCATTCTGGGTGTGACATCATCTTCAGTTTGGAGATTCTTTTGTTTGGAGGCCCCCGTTGTAGTAAATATGAAATAAATAAAATGACAAAAACCTGCACCCACAGGGGCCCTTTTGCCCACCCTTGGACTAATCCAATAGCCTTGAAGGAAATACTTGCGCACATACGGGAAAGGCCAGCTGGCAGAGCGTGGTGGTCCAGTCTGCCACGTGTTCAGCGTGGGCTGCCAGGACCACCACTTTATCCACCGTCTCCAGTAAAAAGGGGGTGGAGTCAGCGGGACACGCCTCCACACGGACATCGGTGCTGACCCGGACCAAGTCTGACAGACGGATCACCTGAAAGGAGGGACGGAGGATCGGCTTATTAACTTTTCCTGCACGAATGATTGATTTTTATTACATTTCTATACAACCGCCGATAAGTGTTTTCAACATCAATTTCCATTTATTAATAACTATCACGACACAGATAACGACAACTTTTGAATAGATGATCAATGTCCCTGATAGGGTTAAATTAAGATCTCCAAAAGATGGATGGACGGACGAACCTTGATGTTTTTGTGTCCAGCCCGTTGCTTCTTTTTGCTGCAGTCACCCCCGTCTTTAATTTCCCACAATTCCAGGCGAGAGATGGAAGAAGAACTCTCCCGGAAAAGCACACACCACATGCTCTTCCACTTCTGCGTTACAAAACAGTTGAAAATAAATGTTATTCATGATTATTGTTTTTGGAGTGGCCAAACAAACAAATAAATTGGGAGTTATGATGAAGTCTAAATAGAGAATGAAGCCCTATAATGATCATCATTTGATGTAAATGTGAGATTTTCTCAATATTGCTCATTTTAAAGGAGGCGGTTCAACGTACAAAGACTTTATTCTTGTTTCTCGTATTAAAGATTTCAACTTTTTTCTCATGTTTTGACTCTTCTTCTTGTAATATTAACACTTTAATCTCATAATATTACAACCATAAACCCATAACAATGATTTTCTCTCATGTTACAACTTCTTTCTTTAACATTACAACATAATTTCATAACATTACAATTTTTTTAAAGTCATATTTTGACTTTTTCTTGATTTTGTGAGTTTAAAGTCATAATACATATTATGACTTTTTCCTTTTAAAGAAATAATATTATGAATTTTACTCATTCTGATGTTATAGTCATAATAAAAAAAGTGATGATGACAGTTTTATTTTCCTTTAATTTATTTACTCTCTATGGTAAGATTTTTATCTTATAAAATATTATAATTTATGACTTCACTCTCATGATACATCAACTTTTTCTCGCATTATTGTGGCCTAAAATACTTTCATACTAAAATGGATGACTTAGTCAATCTGGTAATTGTGACTTGCCTTAAAAATATGATTTCATCTTCGTGGTAGCGCGTCAGTCTCACAGTGGGAGACCTGGGTTCAAATCCAGGTCGGTCCACCTGTTTGGAGTTTGCATGTTCTCCTCGGGCCTGCGTGGGTTTCCTCCGGGTACTCCGGTTTCCTCCCACATTCCAAAAACATGCATGATAGGCTGATTGGACACTCTAAATTGCCCCTAGGCATGAGTGTGAGGGTGAATGGTTGTTTGTCTCCTTGTGCCCTGCGATTGGCTGGCCACCAATTCAGGGTGTCCCTCGCCTCTGCCCCAAAATCAGCTGGGTTGGGTTCCAGCATGATCTACCGAGAGACCACCCGAGGAAAAAAAAAAAGTCTCTGAATCCCCCCCGAGCCACCTTACCTGAAATAACACTCCTATTAGGATCAATTGTGAGCATTACCTTTCCAAACCGGTGTTGCTGAAGGTAAACATTTCCTTCTTTCTTCACATCCACGTCCATTTTTTTGCAGTCTTGGTCGTGAGTCTTTTCCTGCTTCGACTTCCTTTTCTTATGTCCTTGCTGTTCTTCTTCTCTTCTACACAATCGACACACGTCAGCATGGCCACTTCCTGTCTTACGCGTCAGAATATACGCAAAGTGCAAGTAGAAGACAACTGAACTTGGTTTGTCAAAAGGACGGGTGTTCAAACGTTTTTTTCTCCTTGCAGCCGCTTTCAGAATAATGAAAAGATGCAAAGGCCAATTTGAAATCCTTTTACAACACATTTGTTTAACATGACGAGATACAATACGTATATATTGTACAGCACTAATATGTATGTGTGCGTGTGTATATAAATACATTTAAAATGCATAGACCTTTACATACATGAATACATATCTACACATTTATATAAAAATGTATGTAGTAATATAAAAAGTACATTTGATTCTATAAGTTTATTTAAACTACCTTTAAACTTTGATCAAACAAGAAAATGTTATGAACTAAAATCACAAATTGGATTTTTTAAAAACTAAAATCACAACCAAGATAGCTAAATTGGATTTTTTTAAAAACTAAAATCACAACCAAGATAGCTAAATTGAATTTTTTTTAAAACTAAAATCACATCCAAGATAGCTAAATTTGATTATTTTTTTTTTTTTACTGAAATCACAACCAAGATAGCTGTATTGGATTTTTAAAAATAAAATCACAACCAAGATAGCTAAATTGGATTTTTTTTCACTAAAACCACAACCAATATATAGTTAAATTGGATTTTTTTTTTACTAAAATCAACCATCATCTAGGTTTGAAGATGAGAAATGTATTTATATTTTCATAATTTAATCCGGGCGGTAGTTTCGCCACCCTGTGTTTAAATATTAATGGCTATATTTTGAGAATAATTTCACATTGTTAAATAAGTTGTACACTCAGACTTTTTTTTCCTCAGTGGTGTCCCATGGAAAGATATAATTAAATATCTGCTGAAATGTAGGGGGTGTACTCACTTTTGTGCGATGCTGTACATTATGATCTGCGTTTTTGCTGCCAAAGGAAGCAACAAAATGTCTTTTTTATCGCTCTGCTCCCAATCTTATTTTTGCTAAAAAATATTAAAATATTTAGGCCTTTATGGTGTCCAATCTTCGACGGGCGGGCGGCCAATGGGAAACGAGGTCAACTTCTTGTCTTCAGTCTTGGTCAAGGCTGTCACTCGGCTCTTCCGCAAGAGGCACGCGATTGGCCAAGTAGGATGAGAGCTCCTCTGGAAGACAGAAATTGGACTTCACACAGCCCTAATGTCGACAAAAGTAAAAGTATGCAAAACCGAAAATCTTTATATCAATATCTGCTCTATGTAAAGTAAAAATAAAAAGTTACATAATGACTTTAATCTCGTGATATGATTGACATTAATCTTGTATAGTAAAATAAAGTTACATATATTATTATTATTTTTTTATCGGAATATTACACAATTGTTTTGAAAGTTATTTTTTTCTTGTAATTTGATCATTTTAATAGCGCAATGAATATGACTTTATTCTCATTATAATGTGACTTTTTCTCGCTAGTAGTACAATGTATAACTTTATTTTGTAATATTGCGCAAAATTATGTAGCATTATAACTTTTTGTCATAATATTACTCATAATATTCCAATGTATGATTTAACTCTCATAACATTAGACCTTTTTATCTCATGAAATTGTAGCTTTTTTCTCAAAATATGACAATGCATGACTTTATTCTTGTAATATTGTTCAAAATTACGTAGCATTACAACATTTTTTCATAATATTGCTCATAATATTCCAATGTATGATTTAACTCTCATAACATTAGACCTTTTACCTCATGAAATTGCAACTTTATTCTCATAGCATGACAATATATGACTTTATTCTTGTAATATTGTGCAAAATTATGTAGCATTACAATTTTTTCTTCATAATATTACTCATAATATTCCAATGTATGATTTAACTATCATAACATTAGACCTTTTACCTCATGAAATTGGAACTTTTTTCTCATAGTATGACAATGTATGACTTTTTTCTTGTAATATTGCGTGAAATTCAATACAACTTTTCCTTGTATTACTTAAAACTATGTAACATAAAGTTAACCTTTCAATCTTACTGTAATATGACGTATGTGTGGATTTATTCTAATGTTATTTTAAAATGACAACTTTTTTCAGAAAATCTTACGTAGGGATAAGTCATATAATTGTCAGGTGAGGGGTCAGAGGTCAGAAAGCACCATCAACCAACCTGCCGACAGGACACCGAGCACGGCGGAGGCGGAGACGGAGCCCAGGCTGTTGCGGGCCACGCAGCGATAGGTCCCTGCGTCTCGTGGCTCCGCCCCTTCGATCTGCAGCCAACTGGACAGCTCAAAGCGCAGCGGCCCGCCGCGACTCTGCAAAAAAGCGCGAGATGAAGGCGGGGCTTCGGCCTTAATCGGTGCACGGCGGCAGCGGGCATCACCTGCACCGAGATATGCGGGTCGTCTCCGGGCAGGACGGCGTTCCGGGGTCGTTCCTCGCTCGCTCCGTCGTCCGCGCCGTCCTTCCGCCACTCCACGGCCGCCATGGGGAATGCGAAGACCTCGCACAGGAAAATTAAATGGCTGCCACTTCCATTCACTTGGTTTTTTGGGGCCACTTTGATGATGGGGACTGAAGAGTACAGTTGTATGTTCAGCACGTGCGGAGAGACTGTCAATCTTTTTTACTCACAAATGACCCCGAATGATCAGAAAGTAAACGTCAAGTAAACTGCTCAACATTGCTGGTTTGCTGATAAGCATCATGGGAGTTGTAGTTTTTCTTAAAAAGAAAAAATACAACTCCCATTGTAGTTTTTCTTTAAAAAGTTTAAAACGATTGTATTTTTGTTCCAATAAATAAACTAATGAATAATTAATCATATATTTAGAAATTGATACTTGTAAAAATGTTTGTTTGTCAAAGGAAATCACTAACTTTCCAAAGCCGATTTCAAAATGCATTCTGGGAAAAGTATTTCTATTGAGATTAATGTCAAAAGGAGACGCAAATCCACCTGTTACGAGGAAACGATGTAAAATACACCAGAATATACCACGCAAAATAAGGTACTCCAAACACATTTTAATGTGATTTGACTGACATTTTTAGAATTATTTTGTGGGTTTTGAATGTACCATATTTTCTGCACTATAATGTGCGCCGGAATTTATGGCGCACTTGCAATAACTGGCCCATTTTCAAACTGCCTATGTACGGCGCAGTAGTACTAGTACAGTGGTACCTCTACATGCAATCAGCTCTACCTACGACATCCTCAAGGTACGATGAAAATTTCGATTGAATAATTTGCCCGTGATACGATCAAAATTTCGAGATGCGACCAAGCCAGGTGGCCATGACATGAGAGGCTGTTTATCATTGTAGCGCACTGTCTTTTTTGCCGCATCTCTTTCGTGTACAAAAGATATCTACAAGCACTCAACGGTTTCTTCACACGAGTTTCTCCTACACATGGACCAGAAAACGCAAACAACGCGCATGCGCTGGCAAAAAGAGGGCTTTCTGGGTAATGACGTATACTCGTGCACACAACACCAATAGGCAATGGCACCCTTTCTCAGAATAAAACTTCATTACCCACAATCAATACGTGGGTAGGCTCAGCTGTTGCATTTCCTGTGTTTCCTTCCTTAGCCTGTTAGCTCCCGCAATCGCTCATTCAAGACTACTTCTCGTTGGCAAGTGGTCGTGCGTTATCCTATTGTGAGGACATTTGTGTGCATCATTTTCGGAATATTTTGAAGGGAATACAACAGCAAACAGCCTATCGATAGCGAACGTGAGGGTAGAGGCGTGGCAAACAGCTAACCCGGCCAGGAGAAGGTATAAAAATGTAAAACAAAATTAGAATTCAGTTTTATGTAAAGTTACATTAAACATATGTTTGAGTGTGTCTGTATATATTAATCCAAGGTAATTTAAATTTGTTTGTTCGGTTACGAGTGCGTTGTTGTGGAAAATCCCCCCCCCCCCCCCCCCCCGAGGCTTGGAACGAATTAATTTGTTTTTAGTTCATTTCAATGGAAAACGTTCGTTCGAGTTACGAGAAGATCGACATACGAGCTCAGTCCCGGAACGAATTAAGCTCGTATGTAGCGGTACCACTGTAGTAGTAGTAGTAGTGGCTAGAGATGCATTAGCCATCCACTAGATGGCACTGCGTTGAAGGGAATGCCATGCCTTGATTAACCAATATTGATCTATAAGAGAGATCATTGGAAGGTTTTTAGGTGCGCCTAATAGTGCGGGAAAATACGGTATGTACAAAAAGAAAAAGGACACGCAGTTGATACTTTAGGCTCTAAAATGGCAGGTCGCTAGCAATCTAGTGGAACTTCAGATAGCCAGACAGACAATTGTGAGGGCGTGTTGTACCCGTTTTGCAGGGACCCGTCCCTTTCTTCTGAAGTTTGGGCTCGGAAAAAGCGGCCTCCCTCAAGTGGCAAATGTTTGAATACGTCACTCCGTCACTGCCGCATACCGCCTGGCGTTGTTGGCACACGCACACCTGCTCCTCCTCGTCCTCTTCCTCGTCCTCGTACTGCTGCCAAAGGGGTGTCGTAACATTTACTTTACACTAACTTGAGTAACTTTATGATAAAATGTACTTTAAAGAGTAGTTTAACCATGCATACTTGAGTAGACGTGTGAAGAATAAATAGTAATCTTACTCTGCTACTTTGGGCTACTTTTTTCCACTCTTTATCCTAAATTAGATTCATTTATTTTTACCAGAGATGCTCATAATGGATGCAGCCGTTTCACAAATGGACGTCGTAACAATAAAAACATGACTTCAGTATACCAATCAGATGTGACCGTAGTCACATAACCACACATAAGCATGTAATCTCCCAACAAGTCCTATGATTACAGACCCATGAAAATATATATATTTCACTCAAATGGGACAAAATATCGCTCCAAATCAGATTATATGATTTTTAAACTTGGTGGTAGAAAATATGTTAATCTGTGCCACTACAGGGCACACTTGATCTTTGGATTTTTTTTGGGGGGGGGGGGTTAACATGTTGGTAGTAATGTAATAATTACATTTCAAATAGATTGAAAGGCATTTGGAAAGTTTCAGAATTTGCACAAAATGTTGTGTATTTGTCCGTCTTATTAAATTGTTTCGACAATAAATAAGATTGAGGTGCCCGGCGGATGATGAGTGGTTAGTGAGTCGGCCTCACAGTTCTAAGGTCTTGGGTTCAAATTCAGGTTGGTGTGGAGTTTGCATGTTCTCCCCAGGTCTAGACGGGTTTCCTCTAGGTACTATGGTTTCCGCCCACATACCAAAAAATGCATGGTAGGCTGGTTGGACACTCAAAATTGCCCCTAGGTATGAGTATGGTTGTCTGGCTCCTTGTGCTTCGCGATTGGCTGGCCACCGATTCAGGGTGTCCCCCGCCTCTAGCCTGAAGTCAGCTGGGATAGGCTCCAGCACCCCCCGTGACCCTTGTGAGGGTAAAGCAGTTCAGAAAATGGATGAATGAATAAATTTTTTAAAATCTTTTCACGGAATACTTTTATTTAAACTTCAACTTATGTATTTCAGTGGACTACTTTGACTTTTGCTTGAGCAATTTTCTTTTGAAGCAACTCTACTTTACCCATTTTTGACCCACCTCTGGCTGGTGGTGGCGTCTGGGTTCCACCTGGCAGCGCATCCCGTCCCCGCAGAGCCCGAAGAGGACGTTTTCACCTCCCGGATCGCAGACTTGCCCCTCCAGGTTGGCGCACTCGGAGCAGCAGCCGCAGCGGTCCAAGACCACGCCGGCCCGGCAGCCGAGCGGCCCCGCCGGGCACAACTCTGCTTGGCACGGACCGCAGTCGGGGGGCTCCATGGTGCCTGCCGACTCCTGCTCGTCCAGGGGCCGGCACGGACGCGGATTCGGACAGAGAACCAGAAGCAAAAGTGCAACTGCCAGCGACATGCCCCACTCCTGCAAAAAAAAGAAGTTCCGACTGGTCCAAAATAGAAAACACAAATTCCTAAGTTTGTTGCTTCAAATTAACAACAGCTGAGGCGCTCGTTCTCACCACGTGTCAGATCACTGCTGCAACATCACACATTTCCTGTGTGACCCTTCAGATTAAATGCCACGCCTCAAGGTGTCTCTCGAGTTGTAATGCTGCTTCATTTCTGGTTGATTTGGCTAAAATTATGTACTTTTTTCTATTGTTTTTTTTTTTTGCACGCCAGAAACTGCCTTGACCAAACCAGAATATAAACTACCTACGGGGACATATAGCCCGCAAAAGAAACTTAAACTCAGCGAAAATTAGGTTGCATTTCTCAACTTTAACACCAGATGGAGATAGACACAAAAGTGCCTCTCCATCTTGAAATCAATGCAGGGAACTTTAAAATTGTACTATTTAGGGTGTTAAAACTACGACTCGCAGGCCAACTGTGTACCCAATTTTTACTGACCTGCAGCAAATGATGAAAATATCATTAATTGATTGGACGTCTGTTGTGGCAATGGCAGCCAATGAGTTGATGCTTAAAATTAAATACGTACCTTTAAAAAAGTTTTTTTTTTTAAAGTATGTCTTTTCGCCAATTCTGGTTCTCTGTTCACAGGAGCCAGGTGTAAAAGTGGTGGCTGAAAATGGTACTGCAACCAAGATGAAATTATTGAAGTGCATCAAATTTGAGTGAAATTGCGAGTGGTCAGTGTTCTCTATCACAAACGTTTATCACAGTATTGTTATATTTCAATTAGAAAAAACAAAGGCTAACATAAATCCGGTGTATTATATATAATCTTTGTATAGTATCACTTGTTAACACAGAATCACAAGAATAGTAGTAGTATTGTACTGAGTATCGTCTTTTAAAATGGGAAAATCTCCTATTTAACCAAAGGAAAACGTGTTAGACGTATTTCTAAAAAACAGGTTTCTTTAATGCCTATTGAAATATCTTGGACATTTAATGAATAATTGAAGTGCATTTTCTTAAATGGCTCCCATAAAAATAAAAAGTGAAAGAAATTCAAGATGCCATGTTTTGATTGCAAAGCAGCCCTCCCTTGGACAAAAATATTTGGATGCCTGAACAAAAAAAGAGAATTGTCGCCAATATTTTGGCTTTGCTCTTCTGTCTTGGAACTTTTCCAAAAGTAGGGGGAGCTCCTCGCGACCACTTTTGGGGTTTAGATGTCTGCAAATAGCACAAATGCTAGGTTGTGGCACTTTTTGTGGTGCACCGCTGCAGCCACCTACTGAATTCCGCTGGTGTGCAACTCTGGAGACAAACTTTGTTTTGAAACTTTTTGGACAAACCAGTGATCAAAATAAAGCCAATTGAAAGCTTCTCATTGGTCATCGATGTGGAGGGCCGTCGGCGTCCAATTGATTGGCTGTCGCATGCCACCTTCGTCTGTGTGACATGCGAGTGTTAAAAATACACAAGGCGCATTTAAAATTCATATATATCGACCTGATATGTGGACTTTTTCTGGATCAACAATAGGCTGACAGTTAGCCGATATAAAAGGAAAAAGATTACAGTCACTGTTTGGGTGATCTTTTTTTATGGAGGCCGACAAATGCTAATATATCATGTCCACATGTGTTTTTTCCAAGATCATCTGAGATATAAATAGCCGATTTAAAAGAGTTGCTGTTGTATTCAATGTTTTGGTGAGGATTTTTCTCATGAAGGCCGATCGATACATTGGCAAGCCAATATATTGGGTCAATGATTGGTCTTTTTTTTCCAAAATCGGCCGATATACGCCAATAAACACCCGATATGACAGGAAGATTTTATGTCTTCTGTTTGAACATTTCTGTGGCTAGACTCTAGAGCAGGAGTAGGGAACCTATGGCTCGGGAGCCATATGTGGTTCTTTTCATGGGTGTATATGGCTCTCCGCTAACCTGTGAGGTAAAATGTGGAAACAACTGGTGAGAGCGCTGAGTCCGAATGCACCAATAGGAGCATCACGTCTGCACTGTGGCATTGACACTACCACTAGCTGCCCTTTTTATCATCTTTTTTGATACTTTTTTCATACTCATTGATTAGCAACAGCGTAACAATGTTATCCAAACAATTTGGAGACTTTTTCTACTTTAAAAGTGGTGAAATGACTTAAAAAGGCACACGTTTTCATGCATTTTTACTTTTAAATTCTGAGTATGGCTCTCCGGGAATAACATTTGAAATGTGAATTGTTTATGTCTCTCTCTGTCAAAAAGGTTTACGACCCCTTGTCTAGAGTCCAAACTCTGGACTCTAGAGTCTAGGGCAGGGGTCGGGAACCTTTTTGACACAGAGAGCCATAAACAATTCCTATTTTCAAATTTTATTTCTTTGAGAGCCATACTCAGAATTTTACTGTAAAAATGTGAAAATGAGATGTGACTTTTTTGGGGTCATTTTACCACTTTTAAAGTACTAAATGAATTATTTTGACAGCACTGTTGCGCAGTTGCTAACCAATGAAAATATGCATGCAGAAAAGTCTAATAAATAATATAATTTAAAAAAAAATGATTAAAGTTAGAGGTACTGTCAACGCCATAGTGCTGACGAGACGCTCCTATTGGTCCATTCGGGACTCGGCTCTGTCACCAGCGGTTTAAATACATATTTTACCTCACAGGTTAGCGAAGAGCCACATGCACCCATCAGAAGAGCCACATATGGCTCCCGAGCCATAGGTTCCCTACCCCTGGTCTAGGGTCTAGACTTGGGGACTGCGTAGAGTCTACGCAGTCCCCAAGCGAGCAGAGGGAAGCGGGCCGATCTTACCGCAAGGCGGCGGCTCGCCGTGACCCCAACTACTAAAGGTCGACCGGTGTATCGGCGGGCCGATATATGGGTTTTTTTTTCGATGATTGAGCGATTTATCTCCGATATCATAGAATAACTTTTAAGTTCACTGCGAGGAGAAAAAGGCAAATTTCTCTTATGACAGGTTTTTTTAAAATTCTCTTTCGTAACAAAGCTTGAGAAAATTACACACATTTTGCCTACCAAAATGGGGATAACATTTTGGTTCACAAGCTTGCATGACCATATATAGTAGAATCCTAATAAACCACTGTGAATGAATACCTGTATTCCTATAACACATTTGTACTCCCTATTAAAACCATGAATATGGAGGTGAAAATTGCTAATCAGGGGGCGTCTTATACCAGAGAAATCGTAAAATTCAACGATTTTTAAGGGTACGGTTTATAAGCAGGGGCGGCCAATATGCGAGAAAATACGGTATAGGCTGTTACACTGACAGTAGTTGAAGATAAAGAACTGTTGGTTGTGATGTGTAGTGAGGGCGGTCCGACCAGTCAGCCAGATCAGCAGGCAAGCCAGGCTCAATTGGGAATGCAAGTTTCATTTCCTTTCTTGGTGTTGTCTTCTTACATTTTCCTGCTCCACATTCCATCAGCACATCAAAGAGCTGAAAGGGCCGAGAACAGCTGCCCGTCTGTTTGTCCGACGTATCTTCAGGCTACCTATTAACAAGGAACACTTGTTGCCCTAGACGTCCAATCGTATGGCGTCCAATCAAACATCCAACATGTTCATCATTAGTGAACATCAAATCAATTTTGAACAGAAGGGTGGTCATTTGTTGCCTGCCCTTCCACTTCAAAGTGTCATCAATGGCAGATAATGAGGAAATAGAAGCTGTTTAACGATGATAAAATAATCTTTTAATAATGGGTTGAAAAATATAGTTTCTAATTCATTTTAATGTCAATAAATGTCCTTTTAATGTTCCTCATAACATTACAATATTAATATCGTAATATTACGACGCTATTTTCAAAATATTACCTTTTATTCCTTGTGAAAAACCAACTCTTTTCTTTACAACGTATGACTTGTGATATTAGGACTTTAATCTTGATTTTATTCTTCCAATATTACGATATATTCCAGCAGTCCTATATATTTTTTTAAATATATTTTTTTCTTTCCTTGTTTGGCCCTACTATATTCGGACGTAGAAAACAGCAACCTCGAACTATTTGGGAGCGCACGCTCAGTTGACTATAGTACAATGTTAATACCTCAAACGGCTCTGACCCAAAATGGCCGATGAATGACGACGCCCGTCTGCGTCGGCCTTATACGTACATAGATCAGATCTAAGAACTTTTTTTTTTTTAACAAACACTATACGTATTATGTATTATAGCTACAAACAATATTGGGAGAACGAAAAAAAAGAAACAAATAAGAATAAACTAAGCACGCTGTACTCCTTTTCACATAGGGTAGACATATTCTGACATTTTAATACTTTGTTGTTATTAAATTGAAGATCGTTTGCATGAGACTGTTCTCTAAGACTTCCGGCGAGTGGTGACGACATCGGAGCGCGACCTGCGTCGGGTCACTCGCCGAAAGCATGAGCCGCAAATTGGCGACCTTGTCACTGGGTCTTGGAGCGGTCCTCGGTTTCTCGGCAGCCCGCCTATGGAGGCCGTCGGGCGGCCAAGAGGAAGAGCCGGGACTCGCTCTCCTGGACCTTCCCGTGCTCCCGGTCCCGAGTGTCCACGCTGACTCCGGGTTGACGGTATGCCCCGTCGCTTTGACGCTCGATGGTTGGCTGGCTCACTGACTGGGATTGGGGAGCTCGAAATCGGGAAAAGCTTAAACCAAACTGGCTTTAGGAATTATGTTATCAACTTCAAAACATAGTAGTGCCACATGATTAGACATCATTCATCGTCAATGGCACAAAAAGTCATTTAAAAATACATAATTTAATTATATATATATTTTTAAATTTGATAACTATTGAAAATTGTAGCGACTATTTTTTTGACTATTTATATCATGTATACAATTTTAGTGAAATTATTATGTTCGTTGTAGTTAAGTCACAGCGTTGGCGGGGGTGCCGTGATGAAGTACGGCTTTCCGTCCCTTTCCAACATTCGGACGCGAGAATCATACGTGAGTTCGTACGACCCGAGGACCAGGACACCCGCGTGGGTCGTCGAGCGGATCGCCGGGGACACGCTCGGCGGGACGGCCGACAGGAAGAACTGCGACTTCAAGGAGGATGACAGGTCAGTGGGGTTGGGGTCATTGTTGGTGAGTGACATTGGCGTAAGTTTATTAACGCTTGTGTGCACAGCGTCCACGAGTTCCATCGCGCAACTAACGCCGACTACAAGGGAAGCGGGCTGGACAGGGGTCACATGGCAGCAGCGGCCAATCACAAGTGGAGCCAGAAGGCCATGGGTGACACCTTTTACCTCAGCAATGTCGCGCCTCAGGTAAGGGCTTCAAGTTGGCCCTCACATCTTTTTTCGATTTTTTGGAAAGGGGCTCTCTAACTCGAACATGGAACTTGTTGGCAAATGTACAACGTCAATTTGTTTGTGCGCAGAACCCTCACCTGAACCAGAACGCTTGGAACAATTTGGAGAAATTGTGCCGCTCGCTCAGCAAACATTATGCCAATGTTTACGTGTGTACAGGCCCACTGTACCTGCCCAGGTGAGCCAACCTGCGTCCAATCCCCCGAACTCCCCTCTAAAGGCGGAGCCCTCGCGTGTTTTGCAGGCAGGAAGCCGATGGCAAACTTTACGTCCACTATCGTGTTCTAGGGCGGAATCACGTCGCTGTGCCGACGCACTTCTTTAAGGTCAGTGGCCATTCTGTATACGTCCATCGCCATCCATCGTCCATTCGTGTTTTGGTGCCAAAATTTTACATTTGACCGTACATTATAAAGTGGACAGCTATTCAAAAGTTGACTTATAAGACTCTTAAGAGAAATCTGTAAAATTGGTGGCCAAATATAGTATTTCAATCAGGAACAAACTATTCAAAAACTAACCTATGGCCAGATAATCACATTGCAAAATATGTAGAAATATAAAAAAATGTAGAATGAAGAAGCTGCATGAAAAGAAAAAAGCTAACAATCTTAGCAAAGATGAATGATTAATGTTTTATTTTGATCTTTTTTTTTTTTTTTACATTTGCCCCAAAATGTACAGGACGTGACCCAATGTAAACAGCAAGTGACCCAAACGTAACTCATTCCCCTACCATTAACAACAATAGATGTCCAATTTATTGAAACTTGGAGTACTGGTGGTGAACGCTTGATTTCAGCGCCATGAACGCTGCTAGTGAATGAACAAACATTCATTGCCAACCCTCAGTCAACATGGATTGAAATCTAACACTATCAATGGCAGCCAATTAATTAAAGGGTTAAAAAGTCAGTAAATGAAAGGATTAAACTTTTATGGTCATGTGGCTGCTATTTTGCAAATACAGGTGTTGATCTTGGAACGGCGGGGTGTCCCGGGCGTTGAGCTGCGTTCCTACGTTCTCCCCAACGAGCCCGTGGACGACAAAATACCTCTGGAACGTTTCTTGGTTCCCATTGAAAGCGTGGAGAGGGCATCCGGGCTCCTTTTTGTCCCCAACATCGCTAGGACAGGCGGGGGCGCCATCACCACAGTCACCGGTAAGTCTGCACTGAAGGCCATCATGTAAAAGGGAAAGACTGGAACCAATTGTCTTTGTATTTGAGTCATTTTCACCGTTGTACTGTAAACTGGAAAAATCAAAGGACGCAAAGGGAAGACTCGAAATCAGAGACTGAAACGGAGAATTGGAATTGGGCCAAAACGGTCCGCTATTTCATTTTTGTAAGTGTAAACTTATTGGCTGCCATCAACGGGGATAGACGTCAAATCCAATCTGACTGCGGGGAGCTGTCCGTGACCGAATGATCTGGCAACCGCTTTGATTGCATTGGACGTCTGATAGTGAAGGGTGGCCATGTTGGTAGGGGCGATTTTCCAATTAAAGTCAAATTCAAATGAAGCAAAAACTATTTGGATTATAAATGTTTTTTTCATAGTTTGGCTGGGGAGTGTAAATTATTCTATACCTGCCATCATCCCTGGAGGCTTAACCAAAATACTCCAGCCACTTGATATCTCCGTGAATAGGAGCTTTATTGGATTTTGTGATTTGGAGTGAAACCGATAGCTTGGTAAACGTATGTTCTTTATGCTAGAGTCATCTGAATAACTCTTAATATGTTACGTCGTTACTGACATTACCAGGCAAGTCAGTCATGTAACGTTAGTATACCGTATACTTATTCAGCCTGTTGTTCTCTATTTCATTTTTATTTAAAATTGCCTTTCAAGATGACATGTATGTTTTAGGTGTTGGATTTTATCAAATAAATTTTCCACAAAAATGTGATTTATACTTCAGTGTGACTTGTTTTTTTCCTTCTTAATTATGCATTTTTTTTGGCTGGTGCGACTTATAGTCCAGAAAATACAGTAGTATCTTATTTCTCAAAAGATTACTTCATCAATATCAAATCATCTGCCAACATTCATCCATTCGCCAGAACATATATATTTTTTTAACTTTTCAAGCGGGATTCATGGCAGCGAATAACAGAACGTGACACACCTACCAAAATGGCCCCGGGACGACCTTATCGCTCAGGTTGTCGTTAAAGTCAATGCAATGACATAATTAAGTCGTCACTATCTTCTTTTTTTATGAATGTAAAGCTTCTACCATTTACCAGGCAGGTGCGATTTACGAGCCGACAAACCCGATCAATTCGAAGTGGGTAGGTTGGCAGCCAATGAATTCCTTGATGACTCAGAAAAAAAGCTCATTAATTGCTTCCATTTCAAACATTTGTGATTCAGGGCTATAAAATAAATCTACTAATGATACCATATCAAGAGAGCCTTTATTTCACTTGATACAAGTCCAGTGAAACGTCTTTCCCAACGACAGCTGAGTCGTTGAAGAGTGAGTCCAAAAAGAAAAAAATGTCACGTCCTTGGCTAGTCTGGCTCTTGGTGTTTCAGTCCTCACGGCTCGCCAGATTTCGGGGTGCACGTGCTGCATTTTTGGCAGCGCGCTGCAAGAGCCACGCGCCGGCGTGCACGGCCAGCAGCGAGCCGGCCGCCGCCCACACCCAGTTGCGTCGCAGCCACCCGCCGGGCTTCATCTGGAAACGGCACCTGCACTACTCGCTCTTGGCAGTCTCAAGGGGGGTCTTCTTGTAGAGGTGGGGGTGGGTCTTGAGCTGGTACCACCCGGCGTGGATCAGAACCAAACCGGTGCCCATCACAATCAGGACCTTGTAGTTTTTCCACACGCCCATGGCGTCAAATCCAAAAGCCACCTTTGAAAAGGAAGAGTCATGTCAATGTCTCATTTTTATCAAGTGTTACCTAATGGATTTTACAACATTGGTCAATTATTGTGATAGACAATGAATCGCTGCGAGACATTGTTGACCTCAAAACTGTCCAAATACCTCTTAGCATTTGATATTAACATTTTATTTGTTAAATACCAAAATGGGGGGAGAGTAAATACAATATTCCTATTTTTCAAAATATTTTTTAGTAAGGTTTTTTTTCAACTGAAAAACAATCTTCATTTTCAACACTTACCAAATCAAAAAAGGAAACAATTATTATTAGTTGTGTTCGATGTGTTACGTACACGTTACAAAGGCATTTTTGGGGGTTGAATTACGCACATGCAATCGTGAAATAAATCGAAAGCGCGGCCGCGACTCTTAATGAACTTTCAACCATAAAACCATTTTTTAGTGTGACGTCGAGAACTATAAGCAAGAATCGGTGACAGGTATGTGCTTCGAAAAAAAAAACAGACAAATGTGTTATTCACCTTCACAACTGCACGACTCCTTCACCGGCGACGACCATCTTATTTGTGGTCCGTTTGGCGAACAACTTATTGGTTCAATACCGCCAGCAGTGGTGTGGAGTGTGAGGAGGCCAATTAGCCCGCCTGATCAGAAATGATAAGCGTCCAAGTGACGAAATCATTTTGACAAAACCCTAGCTTTTCAAACGTCAGCTACGCTCGTGTACTTGGCTCAATAAAAGGAGTTTTTTGAAAAAAATTCTGGCTGTATTATTTTTCTTTGCTTATTTAAGACAGGCATCCAATCGGGACCACACAGGTCAAGTGACTGTTCGCCAACATAGTGTCCGAGTACTTTCACCATAGTAACGTATACGTAATATATACTACGCTTATCGGCCATTTTGAGTCAGTAACATTCAATATTAGGATTACGTATAGCAAAAGCAGTGGTGGACCGTCAGGGCCTGCACGGCCTTCTCTGCTGGCGTAAAAGAAAATATCTGAAGCACAGACTGATGTTAATTATATTTTGCCCATGAATAGTTATCAAATAATTCCAAGTTAAAGTTAAGATAAAGTTCTTACAGGACAATGCAGCACATTCGGTATGTTGTCATTTGGGGATTTCGAAGACCCAGTTCTCATTTTAAGTGTGTTTTTTGACGGGAGCATGCGCATGCTTCGTTAGCGTGATGTAGCCTACGTGGTTGGAGACAGAAAAATGTTTGCAAACAAATTGGCCATTTTGCGTTACCTCTAACTCTTTATGTTTAAAAAGAAATCATTCCATTGTGTGTTTCAGTTCCTCAATGAGCACAGACTGCTGGGAAACATCAAGAATGTGGCCAAAACGCCCCAAAAGCACCAGCTTGTCGACGCCATAACGAGCTGTTTGTCAGCAAAGTGAGTCGTTTTTTAAATACTAGTTTGTATTTTCTCTCTCCGTGTAATAATTAAATGTAAGCGTTCAATGCTTTGCTCAATTATCTTGTTTTTCATTTTTGATACATTCAACTTTTGAATGAAAACACACTTTAACTCATCTGGTGTTGATTTTTAATAGCAAGAATGTGTGGATAACTCACCCACACAAATACCATCAGTGGAGGTGTAAGGAATTAACAGTACACTTATAGAATATATACCAGTGGTTCCCAGGTTTTTTTATATGACTAAATACTTTGAAAACCCACCCTTTACATAAATATTATTTATACTAGCTGTTGTCTTTCCGTTAAAGCATACCTCAAATGTGCGTTCCTATGAGGCCTCATATTGCAACTCATCCCACTTAACACTTTTTATATTTGAAAAAAAAAGCTTGCTAATCCTTCTCTTGTCGCAACCAACCAAAAATATGCTAAAGAAAACCGGGAAATATTTGTTATTCCTTTAGTCGTCAAGGAGATGCATCACTTTGTTGGTGATGCATTAATGCATTATTTAAAACACTGGTTGAAACTACGTGTGCAGGATCATGTTTAGCTGTTGTGTACGGTTAGGAGAGCTCAAATGACACCATTTTTGGGGAGTGGGTGTCTGATGACAAGATGCCGAGTCACCAAGTGATCGACGAACCAGAGTAACTCTCAAAAGGACATTTTTTTACACGATATGTTGGCATATCAGCACCACATTACTGAAACTCAGGATACAGATAAATAATCTCTATGTTCTATTGCCGCTAAGATTTTTTTCAAAATAAATTAACAAATTGGCTGTCATTGACAAATAAATATGTCTATTTTATGTGGACTGTTAACGAACCAGATCAGGTCTAAAAACGAACTGTTCTTAAAAAAATAAAAAATCTACTATTCTTCATATATTACCATTTGATCAAGCCAGTGTTGCTGACCAAAAAGTCACAATTTAACATTAACCAAATCAATCCAACATTTGGTTTTAACCATAAATCCACTTATTTGGTCAAATTAAAAAGCCTATATTTTGACTAAAAGCTTTTGTTTATTTACCATGAATTTAACAATTTACCAAAATGCCATTTAAGCATGATTATTCAACCAATTATCAATTAATTGATGTCTATCGTTGTCGATGGCAGCCATTGAGCTAAACCAAACGTCATATATTTCATCCCCTCTTGAAAGAGGTCGTAAATTATTATAAGAAATGTAAACGGGTCACTTTAACCCAACAATGCTATTACTAAATGTGTCAAAATATCCAAATGAAAATATTGTTGTCAATACATGTGTGCCAGATTAACAGTTAATATGTCATCAACTCATGGCAAATATAATGTAAAACAATGACAACATTTCCCCTAGCCCTTCTTAATGGATTTAACATTTGAATGTCATTGCTGGTTGGTTTAGGATCACACAAAAAAAATCACAGAAACCAACTTTACCATTCTGCACCTGTGTGTGTGTGTGTATGTGTGTGTATGTGTGTGTGTGTGTGTGTGTGTGTGTGTGTGTGTGTGTGTGTGTGTGTGATAGCCAGGTACAAAGTATCCAGGTCAGAAGGTCTTCCAGCGCATGGCCGACAAGATGGCGTGCACAAAATACAGCAGCGTGGTAACGTATGAAAACACCTGCAGACACACACACACACAGACACACACACACACACACACACACACACACACATACATACACACATCAGTTCAATGTGTTTACTGTATTTTCCACGTGTGCAAAAGGGTCGCCTCAATGACTCGATCACTCGTTTAAAGACATTCCTGTGTCTCAAATGGGTGTCCAAACATCCTTGTTTTTGTTCCAACCGATCCAACAAAGGCAGTTTAACAAATAAGATTTTTGCTAAAACAACCAGCACCTGACTGCAATCAATTTATCATACTTTTTTTCAACACGCCAAATTGGTGAAATGTTAGTTGGAATGAAATCGTGCAATTATTGCGGGCTTTTGTGCAATAGGTTGGAGATGCCTGCATTAAATATTCCCTTAATTTATTCATTTGGAATGATTTTTATATTTTATCTAAAAAAATATATAGAATAAACAAAACAACCAAAGAAACTAAAAGGAAAAAAAAGTGTACATCTATACAATCATCTGCGTCAGGTGACTTTACAAATATGAACAATGCTGCCAGACCTCCCAGTTCAAATGAATTGGATGTCCATCACAGTGAATAGCAGCCAATAAGATGCAGCTAATGTGGGCAAATTTAGTTCAATGAAGTCCCTAAAATGGGTGATCTAAATAATTATTAATGAACTTGCTGGTGGATCAATTAATTGCACCTATGAAGTTCCAATATATAATTTGGAATATCTTTAAAAACATAAAATTAAAAAAAAATCTAGGTCCTTTGTTAAAGAACGTTAGAACTTGATTTAAAATATCTTAATTGGATAAATTTGTAAAAGTGTTTTGGAAGTTATTGTAGAGCTCATGCAAATAAACAACAACTATGTACAAGAATGTGAATGTGTGCGTGACGGACCACGGCGGAGATGTCCAACCGGTAGTTCTGGATGTTGCCGGCCTGCCGGATGTCCAGCGTTACCCCGGCTAAGGCCACGGAGGCGCTCAAGTAGAAAACGGCGGCTAAGAAGTGGTAGCCAAAATCCTGAAAGACAACGTGAAACTTTTCAATACGGCCAATGGCAGCGCCCAAGTATTATACTCACTGCTGCCGCCCAGCTGCTCTTGTTAGAATGAGAACCACACAGGAACACCACGCTCCACAAAGACGTCATCACGAAGCAGAAGACGCTCACGAACATCACCCAGCCCAACGGGTTTGGTGGAATCACCAACGTGCATGCCACCAAGATCCAAACAAGAACCCCCAACACCTAAACACAAATCCACTCAGTGCACCGTCACAATTGGAAGTACGAGTGCCGTGACTTACCGTATCTTCCGCTCTATAAAGCACAACTAAAAGACTACATTTTTCACAAAAGGCGCCAGTGCACCTTATAATCCAATGTGACTTATGTACAGAGCAATATTGGTTAATCATTGTATGAAATTCCCTTGAGCATAGCTCCATCTCGTTGCTGTATACTATAACCACTACTACTACAACTCCATCTCATTGGTGTATACTATAACCACTACTACTACAACTCCATCTCGTTGGTGTCTAACATAGCCACTACTACTACAGCTCCATCTCGTTATTTTATAACATAACCACTACTACTACAGCTCCATTTAAAGGATGTAAAATACAACTCCTACTACTATTACTACAGCTCTATCTAGTGGATGTATAGCATCCCCGTTACTACTACTACAGCTTCATCTAGTGGATGTATAACGCACTCCCTACTATTATACTACTACTCGCATTACTACGACTACTAGTACTACCTATACTAATACCACTACTACTCTTATTACTACTACTCATACTACTACTACTACTACTCATGCTACTACTACACATACTACTACTCATTTGTTGCCCATGCCCCCCAGTCCGCTGTTTGGTAGCCCCGCCTCTCTCCACAGTTCATGCCCACTATCTTTAATTGGCCTTTTATATAATTTCACACGGAACAAGAGTGCCAGACTCAAATGAATGACAAGAGAAATAGAAATAAACCAATTTTATATGTTTTACTGGCAGATTTAAAGTGATTAAATTAAAAATTGGTTGGATTTTGGCACGCCATGCTATGAACGGAGTTACCAGTTCGGGCAGGTAGAGGAGGTCCGGTAGAGTGGTGCACACGGCAGCACCTGCGGGCAACTCAGCCATAATCACCGTGGTGCCGGGCGCCGGTGGCTCGGCTGTATTGGATGCCATCGTGACGAACGACAACTCCAAGCCAAAAGAAAAAAAAGCAGGAGAACACACTACAGCAAGCGCCGTAGACGAGTGTCTACCAGGGGGACGCGCACCAGCTGACCGGACGCCGTCGCCATGACGCCCAGAGGCTGTCACCAAGGTGTTGAAGGCCGCTACCGGGAGGGACACTTGATCGCGCACAGCAGGACCCTCACAGGCGAGAAACGGCAAAATTGTCTCTTAAAAAGGAAAGGTGCCAAGAACATTGACCAGTGAAAGCTGTGTTGTGTTTACCAAAGTTATAATTGGGATTTTTTTTCATAATTTGGATTTATTTAGTGTAGGATTGTTCCCTTGCTAAATCAATTAGATTTATTTAAGCCGCTTTGAGACATAAAGTTTGATAGATGCGACTCACTAGTTTTATCAATTTCAAAACTTTTATCACCTGACATGTTTGTATGTACAATGACAATAAAGCTTTCAATTCACTTCAATTCATGTGTTTACAAGGCACATTTGGTACGTTCAGTAAAAATATATAGTACTAGTATAAATATATCTGAGCATAATTGCTCGGAAGTCAAAGCGACCCAATCAAGATTTCAGAATAAAAACTAAAGCGTAATATATGTGTACAGTTACCAAATATTTTATTTTATGAATGCACGTACTACTATATAGATCTGGAATTGATCGCATCCAATGAAACTCACGTGTGATTTTGTTACTTTAGATTCAAATGTTTACCTACCAACCTTTTAGTTTGAAATAATGGTTTAGTTATTAGTGGTAGTGTTTGACAATACGGTAGCTAAGCAACAGTAGCAAGATACAAACTTTTAAAATCGTTTACCAATGCTAGGCATTGAACCAATCCAATGGAAGATGAAACATTACTTTCTCTTAAAAGTTCTCAAGTCAACTGTTATTCAAGCCTTTATTCTGAAAACCTTGCCCGTCTGAGTCGCAGCTGTTTTGTGGAAACCAGGTGATTTTGAACGGTTTGTCGGCGAATAAATGGTTTGGACGCTTTTAGGCTATCTGACAAATAAAAATAGTAATTATAGTCATTTATAATTAGCGTATAAATGTACGCGTAGTTTGCTATTTCTTTATGTATTCGTGAATATTGTCATTTTTCCAACCCTTCTCTCCTAGTTGTTATTTACGGATTTGCAGATTCGTCGCAGGTCGAAATATGGTCAAAAGAGTAAAAACAAAACATTAGTTGGCTGCTTTAAAATAACAAATTTGACTTATTAAATATGAATGAATTGAATCGAATCGAATTGAATGCTTTCATTGTCATTATATAAGTATGACATTCAAAACTTCACTACCAAGTGCACAACAAACACTAATAAATAAGTAGTAATAAATAAATAGGTATAGTCACAACATAAATAATTAGGGAAGTGCACAAATAACAAAAACAAACAAGCAAACGAACAGATAAATAATCAATAAATAATAAGAATAAATAAGTACATTTGTTTTCTAAATCCATTAAAATCTTAAACTTTTGGCAAGAAACACTAGTAACCTATCCAACACTGTTTATGTACCTAAATCCCTTTCTAACATGAAATTATTTTCCCAAATTTTGTACACCTGTACCAGATTAAATTGACAAGGAAACGCAGTTAAACTGCACCATTTGAATCGTTTACGGATTGACAGGAGAAAGATCCATCTACGGCAAGAGGTCAGTAGAAACTGCTTTTTTCTCCTTCTCAAATGTCTTGACAGATTTTATTGAACTCTTGACAGGAACCATGTCTGAAGTGCGGTTTCCTGAGACGCCCTCCAAAAGCCATTTGAGCAGTATTGACAAACTCAGACGAAGCAGGGAATCCCGAGTATCCTCTGCCTCAAAAGAAACCCTTTTCACACAGGAACTCCCAAACAGTACAATGCATGCATTGGTTGGTAAATATATTATTGAATTGAATGATACCTTGACTTAACAGTGTCTCAATTTGTATTTATTTTTATTATCGTTTTTTGGGGGGGGATACTTTGTGTTTGCCATCTGTGGGGTGGCGTGTTCCCCAACGCAAACGTCATGTGTTCGATTCCCCAATGATTGTGACCTTGTCTAAACATCCTCGAGCAAAATACTGCTAAGGTTCATCAGTAAGTAAATGAGGAAATATCTTCAAACTTTGAGTACCTTGAAGGTAGAAAAGCGCTATATAAGTGTACTAAGTTGATTTACAAAATTGATTCAGAAACTGGCTTTAAAGTAAGACAAAAACAAAACTAAGTACCCTAATGTTTGAGTGTGAGTGACCTTTTAGACAAGGAAAAAAAGTTCAGCACCCCCCCAAAAAATCTACTTAATACATTAGAAACGTGATACATTATTGTAGTTTATACTTCTATAGGAGTGCTTTAGCATTTAACAAGGTACCATTGTATGACGTAAACTATATTGTAAAAATTTGCTATCTTTCCATCCAGTCACTTGATTGGGTCTCCGGAGTGAATTCCTCTCTTCCTGTTTACGTTTTGCAAGACCACAGTCAGCTGGTTTTCCTGTATGCCGGCGCTAATGTTGGCATCCTTTATAACCATACTACGAACTCCCAGCACATACTTCAAGTAATAAAAATAGTCATCTCTCAAACGTATGATTTGTACATGATGACTGAACATAAATTGCTTGCTGGTTTGAAATCTTTCAGGGTCACATCTGCCCTATTTCGTGCATGTGTGTCAGTGAAGATCGACGCTGGATTGCTACGGCGGACCAAAATGAGAAAAGCACTGTCATACTCTGGGATTCATACACTGGGTAGCCATATAAAGAAACCATACATAATACATACCAAACTACCTATCCACCAGATATGCATGTTTGTGTGTGTGTGTGTAAAAGAGTTAATACATTTTATTTGAACTTTTATTTGAGATTAATTGAATGGAAGATGGGGCAAAATTTTTAAAATAGCATTTGAGGAGGTATGCCAGCCATTGTATTTATTTATTTTCTAAATTGATCTTCGGACAAGTACATTTACTCTGAAATTGCCTGTGTTAGTATTTTGTATGTGGAATATTTAAAATGTTAATGGTTTGATGTAAAGTGTGGATTGACACATTAAACTAAATACTACATTGTGTTTAAATTAAACAAAATTAAGCATAATATACATAAAATACAACAGAAATCGCTAAAAAGACTAACTAAACTGCAAATCTGAAATAATGTGCTTGTCATTTTTTGATATCTTTCGAACGTTACAGTATTCACATGCATACTTTGTTGGACTGCCATTACGAGGGACGAGAAAATTGCCACACAATTACAGCACAATATACAAAAATAATGCAGATTAGATAAAATTAGATTAGAACTTTCATCCCATATTCGGGAAATTTCTTGGTTGTAGTAGCAAGACAGACACAAGACACACAAGACATTGTAGACCTAGATAAAAAAGGTAGAAACTCATTAAACCAACACACCTTAAATTCACAAAAAAATATGATTTGGATAACTGGATCTATTTGGAATTTACAGTATTCCTGTGCACACATTGTTCGACTGCCATTCCGAGGGCGGAGTCATTGCCATCGGTTTTTCAGGGGACGCCAAACAGCTGGTGACACTCGGAAGGGAAAGCCAACAAGTAGGTTTTAATTGTTGGTATCCAACCTTTTTCATGCAAAAAGAGAAAAATATTTTATTTCAAAAAAGGTGCAGTGTTGTTTTACACATACAGTAATCAGTGTTGTTTGTCGGCAGAATGTTTTTATCTGGGACTGGACCAATGAAGCCACCGAACCACTTTGGCTTGCTGAGCTCAGCCCCGAGTATGGTTATCAAGTAAGTCCAATTCTTCATTAAAGCAAATTAGACAAACCTATGCTTATTCATTTGTCTTGCAGAATCACATAATTTTCAACCCAAAAAACAGCACTCAGTTGCTGAGCAGCAGTGAGATTCAAGTCTTGTTTTACAGCACAGTGAGTAGAATGAATCAATTCCATTTTTTTTGTCTCATCTCACAGCGGCACCATCGATCTTGACCACTTGGTCACATGCCTATCAGTGTTGCGCATGGTTGTCACTTTTTAAATGTTTTTTAATTTGATTTGACACTGTTGTTCCAGTAAATTTACTACAGTTTTTTGCAGTAACCAATTTCTTTTTTTCAGGCTCAGAGATGTTTGGAATATGTTCCTCTGAAGGTTATTAAGGTAATTATTTTCAGTGTGACACTTTTCCCCCCTAGTAGACCTACTATTTTTTCACTGTAATATTGGAAAAAACATTTGTCAAAAACATTTAATACTGGATTGAATTTAGATTAGATTAGATTAGATTAGATAACTTTATTCATCCGTATTCGGGAAATTTCACTGTCACAGTAGCAAGAGGGTGAGAATTCAGGAAAATACATTTTAGAATTAGACATAAATACATAGGTAATAAAAAAATTAATAAATATATAAATACATAAGCGTGTTGCTGAAAAAAAAAATATATATATATACATATACATACATACACATAGATGTCATGTATACATATACATTTCTTTTTCACAAATGCGTATATTTCTTGCTCTTTATAGCTGCTGTGAAATACTACAACAGGTGACTTGTAGAGATGTAAACATTGAGATATAATATTTCTGTAGTGCCCTGCCTGGACATGTAGTCCCGTTTGATCACTGATTGGAAATTGGCATGTTTTGTTCTGGCAGTTGTCTTCATAAATCCCATTGAAATTGCAATACACAAAAGCTGTGTCAATTTGCCTAATGCAGTTGTGCAAATTATCACTTAATAATTGTGACTTTCATTCACAGTCTATGATAGCTTTTCCTTCGACCATTGTGACCTTGGTCTTCTTTATCTAGAAGTTTATGTTTGCTTTGGGTGATGGGTTTTCAGAATGTACATTAGTGAGCATAGGCGAAACAGAAAATGAATTAATCACTTTTTCTTTAGGCAGTTTTAACAGTTTGGCCACATGCTTATTTCAATCTCCTCTTATTTGTTCTTCTTTCCTTTTTTTTGTTTGTCCATGTTGGAGCCTCAATACAGATGAGTCAATTTGGTGCAATAAATGATTAAATTTAATACAGGTCATAGTTTTCGGAATTAAATTTGACCGGGTGATTCCATATTTTTCCCTCCAGAAATAAGTGAGTCCATATTCTTTTCCTCCTCTCTTTGTTTTAGTGATTTGTACCACAATTTTAGTAAATTTTAGTTATTTCCTAAAGCCAGAAAGGTGCCATTTGAAATGACTTTAGTTTGGGGTCATTTCAATGATTTACTTGTTTCCCCTTTAGTATATAACAACTTAATTATGCTTATCTCAAAGACTGCTGATTGCATCATTTTGTGCCATGTGTTCTCCATGTTTTTTGAGGATCGAGGACTTCAAAGAGAGGAAATCTACACTCAAAATAATTTAGAATTTTTGAAAAATGGGAAAATGTTTTTTTACAGTACCATATTTGTATTCATTTTGTACGTTTTGGCCCCATCAGATGGGCGACGTGACCACCCTCGAACTGAACACGTCTCTCTTCCCTCAATCCACGCCCGAGTTCTGCGAAATGCTCAAAATGGCCGGCGGGCCCTTGAGCCCATCCGTCTTTCACTGGCGAGAATTCCGGATCATTACCCCGACGAGGGCCGGCGTCGTCATGATTTGGGAACTCAACCAGGACCTGGAAGCCAACCAAAGACTGAGCCGGGATCGAGTGAAGATCATCTCTCTGCATGGGCATGCCATCACTGTGCTGGTTACAGTAGATAAGTACGTACTTACCTTTTATTGATACACTTACACATTTTGCCACAATGTATGTTTAGATTATCGAAATACTTGAAGTTTGTTAAAGATGAGATCTAAATGAGGTTATTTTGATGATTTCTTTTCTAAATACAAGCGCTGAAAACATGAATGAGTGAGTTCTGAATCAGAAACTCTTTAGGTCTCATTTTTGAAGTTTTAGGTGGGCTAAAAACGCCAGCTTTTTTCCCCGTCATAGACTGAAGTCCAGTGTCATCACTGGTTTCTGGCCCACCCCTACCATTATATAAGTCAGGTGGTTTTCCATTTTAGCAAGGACCAACGCACACACATATACACTTTGTTGCATAATGCAAGACGTATGGTCCCCTTACTAAGTGCAGTGGTACCTCGACATACGAGTGCCCCGACATACGAGAATTTTGAGATACGAGTAAAATTTTGAGCAAATATTTATCTTGAGATACGAGGCAAATTTTGATATACGAGCAGACAGCGGACGCGAGAGGCTGCTCATAAGAACATCATGGGCACTGGCTTTCCCGTCGCAACTCCCTCGTGTAATGTCTCTGCGAGCACTGGGCGGAGCAATGCAGTTTTTCAATGTTTTTTTCCCCGTTAGTCAGTGCGAATGACGTATATACTACTTCTCGTTGGCAAGTGGTCGTGTGTTATCCTATTGTGAGGACATTTGTGTGCATCATTTTCGGAATATTTTGAAGGGAATACAAAAGCAAACAACCCTCGATAGGTTCCATCTGAAAGTCAGGGTGGGGGCGGGGCAAATAGAGCCGGGAGAAGAAAGGTATCAAAATTTAAAACAAAATTAGAATTAAGTTTAGTGTAAGGTTAGATTAAACTTATTTTGGAGTGTGTCTGCATCGTAATCCAAGTTCATTTAAATTTGTTTATGTTATGTTACGAGCGCGTTGCCGTGTCCCTCTCTCTCCCCCGCGAAATCTGTCAAATTTTAGTACTATTAAACACATTTTAGTACATTAGCATTTGAGCAATTTGTTTTCATTAGAAACAGTATGTTGTTATCCAAATATCTACTCATCATTCCTTCTGATTGGAGTCAGTCAGATGATATATTAGTATTATTAATTCCTGATTTGGAAGTTATCTATTTCAATTGAATGCCAGTTCTTTAGCATTCACTCTGTAAGGCTTGACTGGGATTCTTCACTTGTAAATGTTTCTTTATTGTGACAGTTGCATTGTCACAGGAGACACACGAGGCCACATCAACTTTTACGATGAAAATATGCTGCTCCTGACCTGGTTCACCCAAATGCATCTGGACCCCATTGTTTCCATATCGTTTTCTAAAGAATTTGAGAGAGGCTTTTTGGAAGACGGCACCATTGATGACAAACCAGCACTTGGCAGGTAGGTTTTTTTTGTGATCTCATGACATCAATTCTATATTTGTACATGGTATCACAGTAAATGCTGTGTTTGTAACGCCACCTCAATGCGTCCATACATTGATTAGTTAAGCAATGATCCAATCAATTGAATGCAAAGCATTGAGCATTTTAGTGATGCTGTTTTGAAAAAAAAAAAGAATGTTTTTTTTTAATTTAGGTGTTTGAGCAATAACATTCCAAAAAAATGTCAGAATTGCTTTGTATTTGTATTGCTTAGTTGCAATGTAACTGTTTGTGTTAAATATCTGCATAATAACGAATCGATTGGAGGCGCTTGAAAATTGGGATTCACTTAATATTAGAACTATAATATTAAGGTTATTAATTAGGTGAGCAAATACTTGCACACTCGCACCTTTGTTAATATTCATTTTTTCTATCATTTTATTGGAATCTACAATACAAACAGTATATGTAAATTCCGTTAATCAACATTCCATCCTAATTATGAAAAGGTAACATTATTAATAGGCCATTAATGATAACCTATTTATAGAACAAACACACTGACGCCTTTAAAAAAATATATATCTGCCTTTTCTGTTGTCTTTAAAGTATTCTTATCTTGTATTTTATACTTCAGCTCAGCTACCTATCCCATGTTAATCTTATCTCTCTCTTGATATTTGGCCATGATGATATTTACTAATAATCGTGTCTAGTGTATTATGTAATTTATTTCTCATTTTATGACATTCCATCTCCATTTTATCTTCTATTTGTCAAATTAATTTAATCTCCTTTAAACCTTTAGAATATGGTATGTTATCATCTCGAATCGAGGATCTCTTACTATTGCATTTCAACTCATCTATCATTTTACTTTATGAAATATTAGTTTTGTTAGCTATTTTACATATATTACAATATATGTGATCCAATGTAATGTCACATCTGTAATTTCCTTTGTCATTTGTAATATAATGTCATCTCTGATTGCATCTCATTTGTGCAGAAACTTTGTGGTGTCCTCGGCAACATCTACAGTTATTCACGTGACTGTGGAAAGAGGCACATGGCGTGTCCTGCTGCAGGAAAACTGCGACACTATCCACGCCGTGGCCTGTCATCCGAAGCGACCGGCCTTTGTCATGGGCAACCAGAGGGGAATCTTAAAGATCTGGGACTATCAGCAGAAGCGGACCATCCGCAAAATAGTTGTAGAGAAAGAGAAAGAGATCCAGTGTGTCACCATTGACCCACAAGGTCAGTATGGAAAGCTTTAATTCTATATTCTTGATATCCTTAAATAATCGATGTTCTGTATGTACGTTAATCGTCATCGCAAGTCTAATTATTCAGCTGACAATTGTATTTGAGTCATAGGGACTCCGACTCGAGTCGACCCGTAATGACTTATAAGTCGAAAGAATTATAAGTCGATAAAAACAGACTCAGACTTGAATTGCTCATGACAATAAGGTCTGAAACTGAAGACTCATTTGGAGACATATTGTGGCACGTAACGATTCCCACCTGCTGGCACAGCTCCTTAAGGATTGCAAGTTCTTCTTTCTCGTTCTGTTATTCACAGTGTATTCCGCTTTGATTTTAAAAACTTCCATTCCTTTGCAAAGTGCAGAAAGTCAAATGCAAGACTTGCGACGCCAGCGTTATTACCAAAAAGTCAAACTTTACTCAGTTTCTTGCTTGATGTGACTTGGTTTGACTCCGCTGTTCTCAACTCGACAAGCTCATAACTTGATTCGAAAAAAACTCGTAACATGACTCGGCATCACCTCATGACTCGGCTTGGCTTGCCTAGAACAGGAAAGACTTGGAACTTGCCTGAGACTCGGAGCAAATGACTTGCAACTCGCCTCTGACTTGAGACTTGCGTGATTGTCTGCAGGTGGTGAAGCAATAGCTCAAATCACAAAGCTGCATCTGCCTGTCTATTAAACTCATTTGTTTTTGTGCAGGACGCTACCTGGCGGTGGGTTTTGCAAGTGGAGCTGTTCACTTTCTGGATGCTGACACGTTACAAAGTGATCCCAAGGAGCGTTTCGATTACCCCCCGGACAGCATCAGTCACATGAGCTTTTCACATGACTCCCAGTACCTTGCCACTGCAGTAAGTAAGGAATCAGATTTCCAATGTATTTCAACGTTATATTTTCACATTTCATTTGACCCCATATTTTGACTCGCATCTCATTCGGTTAATTTTCATAATCTGAAATAAATTTTGCACTAAAAAGTGCACTTGGCTAAGATGCAACAGTCCAATTTCATAGTTTAAAATAACATACACATTTTTTCTTTCTTCTTTTCACATCCGCACATATTTTCTATGACTTTTTCTGGGAAGGCACAGAGTAAATTTTTTTCTGGGTTTTATTCACTTTGTAGTAATGTTACATCTGCATGCATGTGCTCGCCCATCCTGAATTCTGGATTCAAAATGAAGCTTGCGTTAGCATTATACAACTGAATATCCACCCCATGAAATCTCATCTCTATTTGTGTGTAGTCCCATCTCTTGTTACACATTTAATCTTTAATTATGCCATTTCACATCGTTTCCTTCCTTCTATTAATCAATTTGTTATAGGATTAGTAATTTCATCTCATATTTAGTGTAATGCAACTCTAGTCATGTCCTTTCTCATTTTGCTTCACATGCAATCCAATCCTTCATTTTACGTGCTCTCTTGTGTCATTCTCCTGGCTCCTATTATTTCATATATAATCTCGTTCACAAAACTTCTGACCACTATGTTTTGACAACTTTTGTCCAAAGAACTGTTCATGCAAAATCGGATAGTCAAGATGATAAATAAAGTTGTCAAGATGATAAATCAAGTTCTCTCCTATCAGGATGTGGGGAAGGCGGTGACGTTGTTCCGAATGCAACCTACTCATTGGATTTACTTGGCCAGGTATCGCTCCCACTACAAGCCTATTACGGACCTCTTGTTTGGGGTACACCAGGACAGCGGCAAGCCCCGACTGTTAACGCTAGGCATGGATCGCCTGCTTGTGAGCTATCCATTAAATGACATATCGTTAATCATAAAAAGTACAATATAAGAAAAAATACACTATTTTATCCAGTCTGTCTATTTTGTGGTTAATTATGCGGAGATAATTCAAATGATTCATTTTGAAATCATTGAAAAGTTTGCTTGTGAGTAGAGCATGTAGCCATTACTTCCTGGAACAGGTGGAGTACGACGTGGAGGCCAGCGACAACGGGGTGCTGGTCATTCTGCACTCGAATCGGCTTGAGCAGAGCGCAGTGCCCAAGTGCATGACCTGGTACCCACCTCTCAGTGCCGAGGAGTTTCTGGTGGTCGCCTCGGATCAATACAAAATGAAGCTTTTCAACAGCACCTCCAAGAAATGCAGGTAAATGACATCAACACTATTCGGAGTCACAGTATTTTAGTTCTCAGTATATTGAGAAACATCAACTAATCATGTATCATTCTCCCGAAGGTATATATATATATATATATATATATATATATATATATATATATATATATATATATATATATATATATATATATATATATATATACATATATATATATATATATATATGTGTGTATATATATGTATATATATATATACTATATATATCAGCTTATTTATTTATTACCTATTTATTTATGTCTAAAACGTATTTTCCTGTGTCTGTATTCTCACCCTCTTGCTACTGTGACAATGAAATTTCCGGAATATGGGATGAATAAAGTTATCTAATCTAATCTAATCTCTGCATTTTCAGAAGAAAAAAAAATATTGAATATGTCTCTTAGTATTACTTGATTGCAAATAATAGTTAATAGTTTTAATTGTATGCTGGGAAGGTTATATTTATTAACATTTTTTACTTAATATAATTTGGATTTTTACTAAGTAATTTCACATTCATAATTTTTATTAAGTAATTTCACATTTATGCGCAAGTTCAATTTTAAATATTTGAATATTAATTCAAGTCTAAAGTATTATTGATATAAACAAATATTCATAATAAGAGGAATAGTTATTGATCAAATCATAGAATCTAACAAAAAAAAAAGAAGATGCCTGGCGCAAAAGTTGTCGACCAATCCTGGTGACCAGATCGAAGTCCCTCCGAGCAAAATATTGAACCAGGGCAATGAGAGGGGCGGTCTGTCACACAGCCCACAGGTGAAATACTAAGGAATCAAGTTGAACTTGTGTGATAGGATACTCGAAACGTTAGCACTAACGTGCGTCTGATGGATTCTAACAGAAAGACCCTTCTCGGGCCAACATATGGAAGCCCCGTTAAGAAAATTGGGATTCTACCGACGTCCGAACAAACTCAGAATGGCGCGTATTACATGGCATATATCACCGAGGACAAGGTCAGTACACTTTGCGTATATGATGCACTTTTCATCACCCTATGAGCGAGCAAGACCCGCTTGCGCCTCCCCCAGCTAGGCCTGCAGATCCTGCCGCTGGACGGCAATCCTTACAAGTCCCAAGCGGTGGTCTGCCATCCAACTGCCGTCTCGGCCTTTGCCTACTCCCATGATGGACTATTTGTTTTCACCGCAGGCGGCTCTGACTGCACTGTCCTTTCATGGAAGATAAGCTATGGGTAACTGTCTCATGAAAATACCTTTCTCTTATAACGGGCAAAAGCTTTCGACAACTGTGGTAGTATTGTGCTGTGTGATAAAACTGCACATTTCCGAGGGGCTCTTACTTATTTAAGAATCCATTATTTCTTGGTCCGTTAAATATAGGTTTAACTGTCTCATCTCATTTTCTGAACCGCTTTATCCTCATTAGGGTCACAGGGGGTGCTGGAGCCTATCCCAGCTGACTCTGGGTCAGAGGCAGGGGACACCCTGAATCGATGGCCAGCCAATCGCAGGGCACAAGGAGACGGACAACCATGCACACTCACACCCATACCTAGGGGCAATTTTAGAGTGTCCAATCAGCCTACCATGCATGTTTTTGGAATGTGGGAGGAAACCGGAGTACCCGGAACATGCAAACTCCACACAGGTGGACGTGACCTGGATTTGAACCCAGAACCCCAGAGCTGTGAGGCCGACTTCCTAAGTGCTCGCCGCTAATTGCAGTAACTGTATTTATTAAAGTAATAATTATTTTAATTTAATAATCAGTTCTAGGAAACCCGATAATAAGTGTAAAATCTGTACAAATCTTACAATCGGTTGGTCATGATGCAGCACAGATGTAATAGCTGGCAAGCTCAATAATGGCAGTGATTTTGAGAATTACTTGACTTTTTCTGGTGAATGCAGTGCACTGGAGGGAGCAGCAGCTTTGGGAGGAAAAGAGTTGACGCCATATTACACGCTTTTAGAGGGAGGAAGAAATGGAAAATTCTACAGGGTAAATATGTACACTAAGTGTCAATGTTTTAGGACACCCCAATTTTCTTTTTTTTTTTCAAACTAAAATTGGGTAGATTAATGTCTCATTGCTCTTTAAATCCACATGACATATTAGTAATTTGAGTGAAAAAAATGAAATATGGAATTAGTTAATAGCAGTTGACTCATCAGAGTAGCCAACTCTAGCAGAAACAACGGCAGTACGTACAAGTTGACTTGTGTGTAGAATAGAAATGTAATCTTTTTCTGAGAAATCTGTTGGATGTGGTTTAAGTTTTTAGAGTTTGCTTTGCTGGCCAACTCCATATTTTTAAGCTTAACATCCTTTTTGTTTGTACCTTAGGTTTTGAGTCATTATCTTGGAGTAGTTTGAACCTGTCCCATTTTAATATGGAGACATTTCTTGTTCCCTTAAAAAAGCCTTTTTGTATAATGTGTTTGAACTTGTTGTAACCGTATCTTTTTTTCCAAACTTGTAATTCACCAACTATTTCAAACAATTGATTAGAGCTAAGTGATTTGAAATGTTACTTGCAACATCATCTGTGTTTACAGCGGGATTTGTTTATTCTGCCAATGATGTTCTATATCATAGGAAATCGAAGACTTTTTCTATTACTGCCAAATCCACAATCAAGGTCTTGATTCTATGGACACACGGCAGCTGTCTACCAAAATCCCGCTGACAGAATTGCCTTCCCTCATGCGCGCTTTGGCCTACTTCCCTACAGAGCAAGAGGTACACTTCTTCAGTATTTGTGGCAGAGAAAGAAATATTCTTAACTTAACGGGCCAAAAACAAACTGGTCTGGGCTACGTGAGATCGACTTGACATTAATGTGGCCACCGAACCAAACTGAGTTTGACATCCCTGCTTTAGTCCACTCTATCGGCGAAACGTCCGCAACTTTAAATATGGTTTTACTGTCCTTTTCTGTCCAGGTTGAAGATATGCTGAATGAGGTGAAGTTGGGCCAATATGCAGAAACGGGAGAGTACGTCACCGACATCAACCTAGAGGAATTGATCAAACTCTACATAAACCATCGTCCGGCTTTTGGCATATCGGCAGATGAGCTAGCCAGAACTTTCGAGGTTCTTGGTAAGGTCAACGGACAAAAGGGAGAGCCCCGTCTTCACAGAGACCAGCTGCTGGAGCTCCTGCAGTTCCAAGGTATACAATAAAAAAATAGTCTTAACTTTTTGTGTCATGAACCAGGAAATATCTAACTCACTCACGTATCCAATAAAATACATCCAATCAAAATGCAGCCCTCCCGTACGATTATGAATCGACAAACTAAAATACACTGCGGGCCAATTATTTTTCACTGTCACAATGTGGTCACACCAACAGGAATTAGAATTTGCTTGCTGTTATTTTAACCGTTTCAACTGAACAGTAGTAGCTACCTTAATGATTTTGACATTGCATAGGCAGCAATAAGAATTTCTTGTCACCCTATACCAGGAGTCGGGAACCTTTTTGACAGAGAGCGCCATAAACAATTCATATTTTCTAATGTTATCTCTTGAGAGCCATTCTCAGAATTGAAAAGGAAAAAAACATAAAGTGTTTTTTTTTGGTCATTTCACCACTTTTAAAGTACAAAAAGTCTCTGAATTCTTTTGACAACATTGTTATGCTGTTGCTAATAAATCAGTATCAATGAGATTATGCATGCAGAAGAGTAATAAAACACAAAATTATGATTAAAGTGGTGGTAGAGGTAGTGTCAACGCCACAGTGACGCTCATATTAGTGCGTTCAGGACTCAGCTCTCTCACCAGTGATTTCCATATTACCTCACAGGTTAGTGGAGAGCCATACGCACCCATGGAAAGCCACATATGGCTCCCGAGCCATAGGTTCCTTACCCCTGCCCTATACCAAGGGTGTCAAACTCGAGTTGGTTCGCTGGCCGCATTAACATCAACTCCATTTCACGTTGGCCGGACCATTTTAGATATAAAATTGATATCTATCTATCTATCTATCTATCTATCTATCTATCTATCTATCTATCTATCTATCTATCTATCTATCTATCTATCTATCTATCTATCTATCTATCTATCTATCTATCTATCTATCTATCTATCTATCTATCTATCTATCTATCTATCTATCTATCTATCTATCTATCTATCTATCTATCTATATATATATATATATATATATATATATATATAAATATATATATATATATATATATTTAAATCAGATTAAAAGAAATGGATCAAAAGCCCTAAATATTCAGTTTTTTTAATAGATATAATATTTTCTTAGTAAAGGAAAACGTCTTTTAATCGTTTTTCATTTCAAAAGGAAAAAATTTTTCATGTTCAATATTAAAATGGAAAACAGAAAATATTATATATTTATTTTTTAGATTTTACAAAATGCTATTTGAACTAAAAACAAAAAACAAAAATTACAAAATTGAAATTATTGATTTAAAAAGGGGAAAATTAGGAAATATAATATACACCTATAGTCATTGGAATTTGATCCTAAAACAGAAAGCCGGCATTCATGATATACTTTCTCGGGCCACATAAAATGATGTGGCGGGCCAGATTTGGCCCCGGGGCCGCCACTTTGACACCTGTGCCCTATACCATTTTCAAATCAGTGTTATGTTGAAACAGGGGAAGCCATGACAGAGGACGAGTTGGCAGAGTGTTTCAGCGCATTGTTGGGCCTCTTTGAAGTGAAAGAAGAGGAAAGTCCAGAGGTCGACTTCTTTAAATCTGAAAGTATGTGTTCGTTAACTGGATTTGTACAGTAACCCACCCTGCCCTTGTTTTATTGGTGGAGTTAGTGTGTTCTAATAATTCTGACCCCTGGTGGGATCAGCCAGGGCAAAAAGGTCATTGGTTGTGGAGGAAGTCTGATCGTCCCTGTCGAAGCTGCTGTACCAGTGACCCGACCTCAGATCGGCAGAGAACAATAGATGGATTTTTAATATTACTACTTTTTGTTGTGTGTTTCATTCAGATGCCAGTCAAGAATATACTTTGGAGAGTCTGATACCAGAGGAGATTTCCATGGAGATATTTACACGTCAAATTCTTGGCCTGCCATCAACCGCATCATCATCATTATCAGCATCATCGTCATTGTCATCACCTTGATTGACACTCGGGAGAGGACATCAAGGACCAGAGGCTTACAAGGCAAAATTACATCTCAATATATACTAAGGGTGTTACGGTACAATAAAATGTACTGTCGGTTTGGTTTCTTTAAGTGCTTGGTTTGATTAATTTTCGGAGCAAAAAAGAGGAAAAAAAAAACCTTCTGCTTTTATCTTTTAAAAATGTCAATGACAGAACCTTCATCCATTTTCTGAACCGCTTATCCTCACAAGGGTCGTGGGGTGCTGGAGCCAATCTCAGCTAACTACGGGCACCAGGCGTGTGTCGCTGACAAAACTTTATTTAAAAAAAACGAATAAAAGAGTCGTAGAATTAAAAAAAACCATGAACAAGATAATTCTAAGAGAAGTGCAGTATTTAGGAGTGTAGAATAAATTGTCCTGAAATTTTGCATGATATTTTAACTGTCAAAGAGTTGGAGTTGAAATGCAAAATCGTCATAGAATAAAATGAAAAAAAATTGCAACATTTTACTTGTCAAGTGTTGATGGTGATTCTTGACCCCTTAGCGACCTTTTCTTTATTTATACGTATTCCAGTTGTTGGGGCGGTAGTCGTTTAGACCAATCAGACGAAGGTGACGGACTTACACGGACCAATTAGAAATCTTGCAATTCGACGATGACATCTGGCCCCGCCCTCCCATATGAAGCAGTTGGTTTTGCGTCAGCTGGTTTTTCTTTGGTTAACTTGTATACAAAGTTGTGAAAGTCGTCCAAAGAACTTTTTTGGGTGCGGGCGCGTCAAAGTGGCAGGATACAAAAGTAACCGGACCGGGGGCCACTCGTCGCGCCTTGGCTAAGTTTCATGACGTGGGTAGGATAGTAACAATTCCTCCCGGGCTACCTTGCTAGCTTGTTAGCTATTTGTTCGCAGCCATGGCTTCGATGCAACCTAGTTTCAACAGGCAGCGAGAGAACAAACAGCAAGGGGAAGACGACGACGACGACTCCGACGCTGAGGAGACAAGCCCGAGCCGCAGCCCCAGCCCGAGCCGGAGTCGGAACCCCAGGAGGTCCCAAATCATTCACAGCGGACACTTCATGGTATCATCGCCACACAGCGAACACCCGCCGAAGAAAGGCTACGACTTCGACACCGTCAACATGCAGACCTGTCAGACGTACCACTTTGGCAAAGCTAGCACGTCTCACATCTCTATCGACGCATCTTTGACCAAACTTTTTGAGTGCATGACTCTAGCCTACAGGTATGCCACACCCGGGAGCAAAATCAATCAATCAATCAATGAAGATTTACATCGGTAAAGTATTTTTTTTTAGGTTTTAGTAATTTACCTAAGCAATTATTGTGCGGACGACCTATTCCACGTCTGGTTATATATATTATATATATTTATATGTACTAATTTTTTCCGTAGTTTCGGTTCAGTTAATGTCAATGTTTATTTAGATTTCGCTGATGGTACGCGCAAGACAAAAGCCTTGCAAAATATTTGCTTACAAGTGTTTGGCGCCACCGTGTGGAATTCTGGTGCCAATAAAAAATTTTTAAGACAATAGAGGAGATCACTATACTGCTTCTCTGCCATTTTTAGGAAGTAAAACGCCTAGTAGGAACGCAATGTTGTGATTTACTCGGCCAGGGGTGCAGGGTAAAAGCACCTTCAAGTTGAAACATTTTATGTGCGTTTTGAGGTCCATGGTGCCTTTTGTGGCCTTCCTGAAAATCCTATCCATTTTCTTAAGGACTAAAATTGCCCCCCAGATATTGACAGGAGCAACCTTTTTCATCATCATAAATCATCACATAGTTTAAAGATGTCCCTCCAACAGTAAAATGTGAAAAGGGATCCCTAAAACATGAACAATCGGATTATTTTGGGAAAGCTGTGGATTAATTTGTCAGACAAATGATTTCATTCATTTTCAGTGATGTCATTTTAGTTGCTTTGCTAGGATTTTGCCTTATTTATTATGGTTCAACAAATTGATAATGAAATTAATTCGATAATCACTTCTGTTTGTTCAGTGGTAAGCTGGTGTCCCCAAAGTGGAAAAACTTCAAGGGTTTAAAGCTACTCTGGAGAGACAAGATCCGCCTCAATAATGCTATCTGGAGGGCGTGGTACATGCAGTGTAAGCCCTGAATGCTGTCTATCAGTATATTTTGCTTTAAGTAACATAGTTTGGATTTTTGTTCACCTGCAGATGTGGAGAGAAGACAAAATCCTGTTTGTCATTTTGTAACCCCTCTGGACGGAAACATTGACCTGGAAGCACATCGTACCTCGGAGGTGGATTCATTCATTCATTCATTCTCTGTACCACTTATTCAAGTGTTGTGGGGGGTGCTAAGGCCTATCCCAGCTAACTATGGGCACCAGGGGTGGGGGGCATCCTCAATTGGTGGCCAGCCAATCACAGGGCACAACAAGAGAGGCAAACATTTACGCTCGCACTCATACTTAAGGGCAATTTAGTGTTCAACCAGCCAACCATGCATGTTTTTGGGATGTGGGAGGGAATTGGAGTACCGAGAGAAGACCCACGCAAGCCCGGGGAGAACCTGCAAACCCCCCACAGGAAAGTCCGGACCTGAGATCGAACCCTCGATCTCAGAACTGTGGGGCCGACACTTTAACCCAGGGGTCTCAAACTTGCGGCCCGCGGGCCAACTGCGGCCCTCGGGACGATAATTTGCGGCCCCCGTCTTAATATGAAAGATCGATTTTTTTTTTTTTTTTTTTTTTTTTTTTTTTTTTTTTTAATTTTTTTTTACCCCTTTCCCCATGATGGCGCCGTTTAAGTGGCAGCCAGTGGCAGTAGCTCTGTCCACTCATGTTTTTCTTGTTTTACAGCATGTTTTACATGAAAAATTAGAGGGAACATTGACATGCACCTGCTTGTTGCAGGTGTGATACTGGTGTGCCGATAGCGAGCAATGATGATGTCGTGACCGGATGATTCGCCTAAAGACGTTTCGCCGACGGACGTTTGACAGACGGACAGGTCGTACTAGTATTTGTTAGTTTAATGATTAAATACAAATACTAGTATTTGTATTTAATCATTAAACGCTGTTTTCAGCTGGATTTGACCGAATTTGAGAGCATTTTGAGCCGTTTGGCGAATGGACGTCTATAGACGTTTTTTTGCCTCCATCGCGATATCATCCAGTATTTGTATTTAATCATTAAATGCTGTTTTAGGATGGATTTGACCCGATTGCTGTCATTTTACCCCTCGGTTCTGCTACATCTGCCTGCCCAAGGGTGCTTACTCCCGGACTGCCATTGATGGTAGACGAACATTGATTTTTACTATAATTTGGACAACACCGGCGGCGGGCCGGATTAAAAATCCTAACGGGCCGTATATGGCCCGCGGGCCGAGGTTGAAAAACTTGTACACACACGATCCGGCGGGGCGAGCGTTCGAATCCCGTTTCGGCGAAACCTCCGTTCGGCCGAATGAACGTTCGGTGGAACGTCCATTCGGCGACCTGCCCGTCTGTCAAACGTCCGTCGGCGAAACGTCTTTAGGCGAATCATCCGAGTACCGATGATGTCGCTCACACTGGTACTCAGTGCGCTCAGGGAGGTTGTCTTTCTGCTCAGACCAACAAAAAATTAGAGGGAACTTTGGTTCGGAGCTGAATGAACCAATCACGGTGAGGTATACGGCTCTGGAGGGCGGGACATCGGCCGGGCTGTCCAGTGCCTCGCTCACTCACTCATTCATTCCTCCAATCAGCTGGGCGGAGGAGAAGCCGTGAGGCCGATCACTCCGCTCGGCGCGCACACTCCTCCGCTGCTCTCAGCATAGAACTGAATGAGGCGCTATGATCCGTGATCCAGCCTGTGTCAGTGTCTGTAGCCATCTCCGCGATTGAAACGGAGAGCGAAAGTGCACATGCGCCACAAACCCGCGCGACTGAATGTGAAAGATCAACCCGAGACTCATTCCAAGTGGAAAAACATATTACAGAGCCCCAGAGATGTCTCTTTCAAAGCCTGCCGTGAAGAGAAAGGTCGGTGATGAGCACAGACAGTTTCAAGAAAAGTGGGGAGTGCAATATTTCTTTGTTGAACACAGGGGCACCCCGACGTGTCTCATTTACACTGAAAAAGTTGCGGTGCACAAGGAATACAATTTGAAACGTAATTGTACTACGAGACATGCTGAGGAGTACGAAAAATACCAGGGAGATGAGAGAGCCAACCAGGTTGCCAGTCTGAAAACACGTCTTCTGAGGCAACAGGATTTCTTCAAGAAGGCTACCAAAGACAGTAATGCAGCAGTCAAAGCTAGCTACGCCGTTTGTGAGTTGATTGATCCTGTGCTAAGTGATCCCAAATGGCTCATGGACTTGGCTTTTCTTGTTGATATCACACATGAGCTTAATGTACTGAACAAGAAGCTACAAGGCCAGGGGCAACTTGTCAGTGCTGCCTATGACAACGTGAGAGCATTTTGCACTAAACTTGTGTTATGGAAAGCCCAGCTCTCTCAGACAAACCTTTGCCATTTCCCAGCATGCAAGGCTCTCGTGGATGCAGGCACACCATTCAGTGGTGAGAAGTATGTTGAGGCCATTTCGAAGCTACAGGAGGAATTTGATCACAGATTTGCAGACTTCAAGACACACAAAGCCACATTTCAAATTTTTGCGGACCCCTTCTCCTTTGATGTGCAAGATGCCCCTCCTGAGCTTCAAATGGAGCTCATTGACCTGCAGTGCAACTCTGCACTCAAAGCCAAGTTCAGGGAGGTGAGTGGAGAAGCAGACAAGCTTGGGCAATTTTTGAGAGAGTTGACCCCCAGCTTCCCTGAACTTTCCCGAAGGTTCAAGCGGACCATGTGCCTTTTTGGGAGCACATACTTGTGTGAGAAGCTCTTCTCCACCTTGAACTTCAATAAGTCCAAGTACAGGTCCAGACTTACTGATGAGCATCTTCAAGCTCTACTGAGGGTCTCCACTGCTTCCTCCCTCAAGCCAAATGTGACTATGTGAGAAGAAGCGCTGCCAGGTTTCTAGCAGCAAGGAGTAGGCAAGAGAAGCCGTGTTCAGAATATTTCATGTTCAATGTTCCATTCAAGTTCAGAAAGTTTAAGGTTAAAGAGCTGTTAATACAGACATTTGAAACGGAATAAAAATAATTCATTTTCTCTACTTAGCCAGCCAGTGTATATCTACTGTATGCTCATTAGTATTATTTGGTTTTGTATTACTGATTGATTTATTTTTTGTTCATCTTTAAGTTAATTTATTTAATTCATTATTTTTTGTTAAAAAATAAAGATATTTGATAACGTTGGAATGTTTTATCAGTGCTTTTCTTGTGGAAATCCTGATGCGGCCCAGTCTCACCCAGACTCGGCCTCTAGCGGCCCCCAGGTAAATTGAGTTCGAGACCCCTGCTTTAACCACTCGGTCCCCGGGCCCCCCTTGGAGGTGGATATTGGAAAATATTCAAATGAATAATAATTCTCACAATTTCCTATCATGTGCTCTGACTCCCAGATGATCACCACCGAGGGCAAATGTTGGAAGAGAAGAATTGAAGTCGTGATTCGAGAGTATCATAAGTGGAGGACCTACTTTAAGAAAAGAGTTGAGTTTCACTCACTGGTTTCAGTTGTGCATACAGCAGAGGGGGCACTTTTCAGGTTATGGTCAATATTTAACATTTTTAGGCATTGAAATTATTCATTTTAATGCATGAGCGTACAAGTTGAAAATCAGACAGGATTTTCCCTTTTGCATTAAAATGTCATCGCGCACAGTAATATGTTGAGACCTAACACACCTTTTGTATTCTGCAAAACCCCATGAACATGTAACATTACACTGGTAATTCTCCCTACACTGTACTTTTTAATCCCAATAATATAGTTTGTACCGACTTGCAGCTACTAGCTAAATTGGGAAATAAAAAAAAAAGACCAATTACTGATTTTTAAACGTGTTTACTTTTCCTTGCAAGAATATTATTACCAAAAAACAATTTTGAAAAGTCTGGTTCCCTGTTAACATGGGCACTGATTATTTTCCCATCTTTTCAGTTGCAGAAACATAAGGATGATGACCTATCAAGTTTGCTCAAGGTATGCAAATTCTGTGGCAAAAGAAAAATGTGCATGCAGCTTGTCACTTTGACTTTAATCCACGCAAACATTTTATATTGTTTTATTTGGATCATTTGAACTAGGGATGGGCCTTAGTTACAATTTCAGTCAAGAAAAATATATTTCTGTCGCTTCATACTTGGTATAAAAAGTCTTGAGAATTTCAATATTTAAAAAAAAGAATTGATAGAAATTTGAGTAAGAAGTCAAATGTGGTTGTAACAGTGCTTGGACGCACACGATGGCGCTGTTTGACATCTCAAGTACATCAAATTTTACTTGAATTATATTCTGAAGCTGTAAGGAAGGACAAAACGACATAGGTGGAGACACGTTTAACACAAGGACATACTGTATAGGTTTCATCTTTTGTTGTTAAGTTTGTGTTTTAAAAAAAGGTTTTTAGGTGTTTTACGGCAGGATTTGGGGTTCAGTTTAGGTTTCCCATTTAGAGTTGAAAACCAGGGTTATCGGTTTTCAATTCATTTTCTGAATCTAGAATTCATCTTCTAAATCTAGAATTTAACATGGTTCTATTTGAATTGATTACTGATGATACTTTCTGTTAGAAAATCACTTTTTTGTGTGTGTGCGTATTCTACTTTGTGTTTGTGTTTGTGTGTGTTGGCTTCACTGATTCCCGCATGCTCATATGAATAACCAACCGACTTGGCGCTTGCATTTGTAACACCTAAAGGGGCCCAAGGAGCAGTTAGCACTGTTTGGGGAAGTCTCTCCAGACATGCTCCGTGCTTGCTTTTGTCAGGATGAAGAGAGTGTGGCCCCTGTGCCCATGGAGCTCGAAGGTTTCTTTGATGTGGAAGTCTTGATGTCCGAGGTGTCTGACACGCTTTTCTCCACCTTGGTGTCGCACCAGCCCACTGCCTGGCCCAATCCCAGGGAGAACGGTGAGGATGCCATGCTGTTGGTGGATTTAGTTTTATCTGTACAACAACAAGTCTCCCAAATAAGGGTTAGGATGTCATATAATGCGTTATCTGTTTTTTTTTGTGTCAAAGTTAGATTTTCAACTAGTGTTGACATTCTGAACCTAGTTTAATATTTTAGGAAAGGCTTCAGCTTTCCAGTGAGAGGTTCAAGCAAACTATGGTAACCTCAGAGTTGTTTGCCTTCCCCAGCTCATGCAGTGAATGCAGACATGATTCAACCAGGACTATTGCAGTTGCAGCCCAACCTGGACTTTTCTTTTGATCCACTACAAGGTAGAAGCCGTGGTGGCGCAAACTCTTTGCTGTCATCTCTTTTCAAGGATATATGTAACCTGTTTACAAATGAAGACTTTAACCCTGGGGTTGGGTTTGAAAGTGGTATTTTGACCTTTACTCTCTTTGATGCAGTATTTGAAATGCCACAAGGAAGCAGTTAACTAGACAGGTTTCTAGTTATCTGCTTCCTGATTGCTCAGCGGATTTAGAAAAAAAATACCAAAGGCAAGGTAACAAGTCTGGTCATCCCCAATCAGGCAGTCGAATGGAAAATAGATGTTTAACCTGTCAACGCTGCATGGCAAATTGAAACATGGCACAGCAATGTGAATGTTTCACTGGAGCTAAGTGGGACGCTTAGTCATCTGAATTAAAAGTCCTATTAAATTTTCAACCCAGCACGGTTAATTTAGCGAGCAGCTTCGTTTTGCTTTTGCTTTCTAAAATGCTTCAAATCGCCACCCACTTAGATGAACCGCCACGGCTCCCGATGAAAAAACAAACACAGGAGCATAAGAGGCATAACCGATCCATCGCCCAGGGGATTTATTGCATTTATACCTTTGGCGGGATTTGTTGCAGTTTTTATATTGAAAAATACATGCAGACATATACAGTTATGTAACCGTTGCTCAGTCAGTCTCATAATTGCTCTGTTTAGTCATATTAGCCATTAAACATATATATATATATATATATATATATATATATATATATATATATATATATTTATATGTATATTTATATTTAGAAAAGCACAATACAATGAAAAAAAGAATGATCTCTCACCATTTATAATGTAGCATTTTAATGATCTAAATCAGCGGTGTCAAACTCGGGTTGGTTCGCAGGCCGCATTACCGTCAACTCCATTTCATGTGGGCCGCACCATTTTAGATCTAATATTTAGATTTTTTTTTTTTTAAATGATTAAAAGAACTGGATCAAAAGCCCTAAATAGTCCGTTTTTATAGATCCAAAGCAATGTTTATTTGAGCTTTTTTTTTCTTAATAATGGAAAATTTCTTTTAATCATGTGTTTCATCTTAAATGGAAACAAAATATATTTTTTAATTATGTTCATTATTAAAGTGGAAAATGGAAAATATCTATATATTTATTTTTAGATCTTACAAAATGTGCTTTGAACTAAAAACACAAAATAAATAAAATTGGATTGAAAATATTACATTGATTGATTTTAAAAAGGGAAAAATCTGGAAATGTAATGTACATCTATAACCATTTGAATTTGATCCTAAAACAGAAAGTCGCCACTCATGATTTACTTTCTCGGGCCGCACAAAATGATGCGGCGGGCCAGATTTGGCCCCCGGGCCGCCACTTTGACACCTGTGATCTAAATAAACAATTAAAACTACCTACTCATCCATCCGGGCAAAGGCTAAATAATTTGGGAAATAAACGTAACATATCTTCCAGACAATCAGTTTACGCACAAAAATGATGGCAAAATAAAAACATTTCCCACAACAGACTAGTAGGCGGATTTTTGGGTGGGAAATGTATCTCATTCGCTTAGTAGTCAACAGTCTCCTGAGCTCAATTTAGCCGTAGTAGCTTCGCTTTCTTTACATTACCTCACAGCTTTATACTAGTTTCCGGTGACCGCGTTGTCGTCCAACTTGCCGCCAAAGAGTTTGTTCATTAGGGTCATTAGGGTGGCGTGGTCCTTTTGTATGAATTGAATGGATTCAATCCTGCATTCACCCTCATGAACGTACACTAATTGTGCACTCTTCCCGAAATCACACTAGTTTCTTTAACCTAGTAACCTGGAGAGTAGATGAAAATTGATTAATATTTCTAATAAAATGATTCTTTTTTTATTCTTTTTTTTACTAACAGCTTGCTAACATAGAGACTCTTGTTTTCAGACTTATTTCACAGCTTCCGTCCACCTGTCTTCCTCCCCGTTTCCCCCACCGCACCATCAGTCACCCCAATGCCCAGCAGCAGCTCTCCGTCGCAGGTAAACACGGAGCACAGCAAGATTTTAACAAATCACTGCCCTAAACAGCAGGGAGTAAGAGTTTGTGACTCCCTGTATACTCCATCTTCTTGCCTCCTTTACTGTCCTTTAGTAGTGACACAAACCCACATAACATAGTAATTGTACTAAACTGAAAAATGGCACCTGACCGGCTGCTCAGTCAACTGCATCACTTGAAAGATTATTTGTGTCAATCCGAGTGTTCTGTGGACCTTTTTTCGATAGACTTTAATGTAAAGTGGTTGCCATTTTGAGTACCGTATTTTCCCCACTATAAATCGCACTCGGTTATACAGCGCACCTTCAATGAACGTTATATTTTAAAATTTGTTTCATAGAAAAGGCGCACCGTATTATAAGACGCAATAGTAGTAGTAGTGGGGGTGGTAGTGTGGTAGTAGTTGGGGATTGTGTTATACATCCAATACATGGTGTAATAGTAGTAGTGTTAGAAGTTGTTTTATACATGAACTAGATGGAGCTGTGCTAAAGGGAATTCTCATTAATTAATGAATTATAAGCCCCACTGCCAATTTTTGAGACCATTGAATTCTTTTAGTTTCGCCTTATAGTGCGGAAAATACGATAACTTCCCCCCCCCAAAAAAACTATTATGATAGTTTCTATTTTTGTGCCAGATAAAATCTATCATGTGCTGAGCAATAACGTAAAATTTGATTTCACCAATATTTTTGTATGCATGATATAAAAAGGGGTTATTGTATCATTTATACTTTGTCATTGCCCCACAAAACCTCTTTGTTTGTTTTGTGAGCCCCAAATGGACAGCAGTTGTCTTCATAAACCCAATAGCAACATTAGATCTTGTGTAGAAGTTGCCCAGCATGTACAAATTTACAATACTGTCAGAGGGAAAGTTCTAGCAAATGTTTTGGCTTAAAGGGAAAAAATTGCAGCGTTATTGTTAACTACTTTGGAGGGAATTGGAGGTGCTGGGACACTACATTCATTTAAATGGGAAAAGATGACTTGCTGTATGAGTGAGTGTTTTGAGTTAGCGCGATGCAGTTGGTTTTTTTTAAAATTTGTTTTGTTCATATTTTTAGGGGGCAGCTATTCAGATTGGAAAATATATGCGATTTGGTTTGTAATGTAATGTTGCCGCGAAGGTACGCACTTTCGAAGATGTCCACTATCACGCTAGGTAGTAATTTTGAGGATTTTAAGATACCGCAGTCATGCCAAAGTTACCACAATTATTAATTTTCAAGATTTATTAATTAATTCAACTCCTATAAATATACATCAATCATTGATTGTTTGGACCGGCAATTTCACTTAAATATATCATACATTAGAAAAATACAGTAGTATTTGACAAGATATTGTCACAGAAAGTGCGCAATAACGATTTGAATGAAAGAAGCCAAAATTGGGCACCCTAAAATAAAAATTTGGTGGTATAGTAGATCTTGTCCTTGTAAAAGGACGGTCTCAAAAAATGTTGTCTCCAAACTGTTCCACAAATCACTGCAGTGGATGTCGGATTATCTACCCCAACCATAACAAGACGGCACCTTTTAGAATTAGAATCAGTTGATTGCTGTCAAGTTCTGCTTGTTTTAGCAGAAACCTCATTGGTTAAACTGTTTAAGATGGATCAGTCGGAACAAGAACCACGAATGTTGAGGATTCTTCTTAAAGATGTTTTTATGACCATTCTTTACAAAACATCTCCAATTCAGTCAGTCAGGACTGAGATGGCTATTCCACAACGTTGGCCAGCATTTCGTATCTTTACCCCAAATTCTATGCGAAAGTTGAAAGAGGACAGACCTGCAAATATCCTTTATTGTGTTTGGCTTCACCTGTGTACAGAGATAATTTCCATGATCTTTTAGTTTAAATAATCATATTAAGAAACAACAAGGGTCGCAAACAAATGCACCCGGCTTCTTTTGTTTAAACAATTATTGCTAACTTATCCTAACTCATATCAACTTTTTGTTTTCACTTTTCAGATGTATTTGTCTTCTATGTGATATAGATAAACTGAAATTACCAACCCGTACAATCAATCATTTATAAGTGAAAATCTTGAAAATCGTCGAAGGTTAAGTAGTTTATCATACGGTTTCAAGGAGGAAAAGGGATTTTTTTGTCAAGCATTGGTGTCTTCCACTTTTTCATAGACCTTTAGATGGATATCTTATTTTGAATCCATTTACAAGTAGTATGAGCCCAGCTCACAATTTCAATTACCGTATTTTCCGGATTGTAAGTCGCACCTGAGTATAAGTCGCACGAGCTAAAGAATGCAGAACGAAAGAGGGGGAAAAAAAGCTGCACTGGAGTATGAAGTTATATACAACAATATATGTTAAAGTAATGAAAAATAGTGAACAACAGACAAAACAAGCACCTAATAATATAACATATTAACAGATTTTGCATAACAAGGACCTTAAAGACACGACATAACAAGCTGTTGACGGTCAGAGTGAGTGGCAAGCCCATCCAAACTAAGTAAAAAATGTGACTTATAGTCTGGAAAATACCGTAGTTCCTTTTCATACTGCATGAAAAATAAGATGTGTCATACGTATGACACGAAATGGGAATTGGCCTGCAGTGTGAATGTAGCCTAGCTTTAACACAAATTGAACTCAAAGGCCGTGGTGCCACTGCACGTGTGTTGTGTCACCAGAGCCAATTATTGTTGTCCATGCAGCTCACGGATAGCCACATCCCGCCTTCCGTGACTAGTGAAACCAGTGAGACCAGTGCTGGTGCCATCGTGGACAACTATTTACCTCTTTATCCTGGGCACTCCACACTTAGCACCCACGCTGCCATCTCCTCTTCCAATCCTCTGGCGTCACAGTGCATCCCAGCTTCTGTGGCATCCATGGTCCCATCCCCCTTGAACCCTGCGGCTCCCTTGGGCGAAACCGTCATGATTGTGCCGTCCTCCAGTGCGCCTGCAGCTTCCACCGAATGCGCCCCGCCGCCTCCGCCCCGGGTGCTGTCCCTAGCACCGATGCTGAGCACACCTGCCCCCCAAACGCCTCCACCGCCTCACACATTTGCCCGTCCTAAACATCTCCAGCCGCCCAACGTCAACAAAAAACGAGACTTGAAGAAGATTACCCCAGCCAACCCAGTGTCCCCGCAGCAGTTCTTCTTCACAGGTCTGGATGCAAGATTTTCCAACTTTTGGGGTTCAGGAAATGCTATTTGTCTTCAGAAAATTCTCAAAATCCAGAAAATAAACATAACACTGTGGACCCCAACATTTAATAACAATCAGTTTGACCGTTTCAACCTTACAATTGATTTGTAGAAACCAAAATTGGTACTGGATGATGTGGACTACTTACACAACATCAAAGAGAGCCACTAGTTTAAAAATAGAAAATTTGGTGATGCAAATGTAGCCATTTATTTGCCCACCTTGCATAAGTACTAAGAATAGTAATTTTGCTGTCAAATTTTGGGAGGTACTTAGAACACAGAATAACCTTTACACGTCAACCTAATGTGGCTTTTGCTTAGCTTTTGAATATACATGTCCAATGTTTTAGTTCTTGATGTTCTTAAACATGAAGATGAACTGAAAAATTAAGTGTTTAGTCCAGGAATCCATAGGATTCAGATTCAGCACCCATTTGGAAATGATCTTCCTGTTTGGGATGGGGGAGGCAAGACTTAAACACAACTGCTCACTGGTATTCCTCTTATCCCTCAGGTGCCATCCCAACCGTGAAAACAGATGTGGTAGCATCTTCTGGTATGCTGATTGCTCATTGTGGTGTGGTGAGTTCTCACATCCACACTGCATTACCATTACCTTTAACTTTAATTTGGATAAACGGATACAAAATGTTTCTTTTGTAAAAAGACAGCGTTCAATTTCAAGCCTGATGCAAAAACAAGTTATATATTAAGTTGTGTATGAAATGTATAGCGTTCAGAAATAAACTCCAAGTAAATTGTTACTTGAATGTGCATTATAATGATACCGCATGCCAGAAAAATGGGCGATATTCCCATTTTAGGTGACTTAAGTGTGACCTGTTTGGCAGCATGCTTCAGTTTGTCTATTTGAAAGACTAACGTTAACTTTCTTTATTAGTTCTATTATATATCTAGTTGTATCTATTTGTAACTACAAAGGAACAACTGGGATTTAAAAAAAACTTTACAAATCGAAATGAAATGGGGAACTAATTCAAGCAATATGACCTGTCAAAATAATAAAATAATAGGAAACCTGTTTAAAGTAAGATAAAAAAAAAACACCCCAGCTTGCCTCAATTAAAAAAACGTTTTGATTCGAGAAAAAAAAAAGAAACAAGCATGTCTTACATTAATTTATTTTTGGGATGCTGGAGTCAATTTCTTAATATTTTGTCTTTGACATTTGTTGCCCTTGAAATTACCCTCCCACCCCACTTTAATCCCAATTTAAATATTCCGTTTTCTTGCACATAAGGCTGGCGGATTCTACCAGAAGTCTCCTCAGTGCAACATTCCCTCAGAGAAATCATTTTCTTCTAGCCACAGAAACCAGGAGGCAGTGTCAGGTGTCTGTGCGGCTTTGTTCCAACTTTCTAATGTCTCGTTACACTAAAGAAGACTACTAATTCATAGTGCTCTATTTTTCTCTTTACAGTTCAGGGCCAGCCAGCGTCAGGTCACGTCTCCCCTTGTGCTTTAGATCAAGTTCCCAGTCCACAATCACTGATCAGCAGTAGCACATCTCAGGTAAAAAAAAATACAATTTGAGTATGCTGTGGTATGTGATAGGTAGCATTGGGACAAAACTTTTCCCATTCAGGCTTTTTGTGACTTGAATAAAAGGTACCACTGTAACATAGTGTTAGAAAATAACGCCACCACATTTTCTATCGATCCCGATAGATAGAAAATGTGCAAAATTAATTGCACCCGTTCATTCATTCATTTTCTGAAGCGCTTTATCCTCACGGGGGTTCTGGAGTGTATCCCAGCTGACTTTCGGGCACGAGGAGACAGATAACCATTCACGCTCACAATCATACGTAGGGGAAATTTAGCGTATCCAACCAGCCCACCATGCATGTCCTTGGAATGTGGGAGGAAACCCCGGAGTACCCGGAGGAACCCCACGCAGTGTAGCGCAAAATTACGTACATGCATGATACAAGACTTTTGATAGACTGGGCCTGCTCATTACCCAAAAATAATTAGAAATCCCTCTAATGAGAATTGATTGTAAATATTAAAAGCCAAGACAACCGTCAAGCACGCTCACAAGCCAATTTACAGAAGTGAAGTCTAAATCCACTTCCAGGACTCCTTGCTGTCTTATCTTCGGATTTTTGTGCATAGTGGTTGTTTTCACATTTCTGCACTAGATTTCATCAAATTTCCTCCCCGTTTAACGAAACAATAACATTTAATAAGCAGTAAACCATATATATATATATACACACATATATATATATATATATATATATATATATATATATACACACATATATATATATATATACACACATATATATATATATATATATATATATATATATATATATATATATATATATATATATATATATATTAGGTGAACCACATGATTGATAGTGTCCCATTTAGATTTGTTTCCTACAAATGAATTGGTCAGATTTAATTGAAAGAACAAAAATAACTTTTTCAGCAAAACCTAAGAAAAAGTAAACAAGCACAATATTAGGGCTGGGGTTCTCCTTGTTTGTAAAAGTGGCCGAACTGGATAAGTACAGTACATTTCCCGTTGTCAAAGTGTCACGGACGAGTAAATACCGGTTCATTTTCGTTTGTCTGAAAGACATGATCTGTGGAGATTTGGGGTCATGTTACACGGTGATGTTGCAGTAAATCATGCCTAGCCTCTTTTATATTTCCCTTTCAGAGTTCCACTTGTCTGATGGTGAGTATTGCTTTCAACATATCAAGACGGAAGGAATGAGTATAGATCGTAATCTAAAATACGATTTCACGGAATCGTGGAATACTTTTACTTCCTACTCAGCCAGGAATATTTTATATTTTTATTTCCTGGCTTGTACCACTTCTAAGGAGCAGTTACTTCAGGGGGGAATCTGGAAAATTTACGTAATTAAGTGTAGATTTCAGGGGTTAATGCACATGTGTCAAAGTGGCGGCCCGCGGGCCAAATCTGGCCCGCCGCATCATTTTGTGTGGCCCGGGAAAGTAAATCATGAGTGCCGACTTTCTGTTTTAGGATCAAATTAAAATGAAGAGTATAGATGTATATGAAATTTCCAGATTTTCCCCCCTTTTAAATCAATAATTGTAATTTTTCAATCCATTTTTTCTGTTTTTAGTTCAAAAATCATTTTGTAAAATCTAAAAACATATTTAAAAAAAAAAGCTAAAATAAACATTGTTTTAGACCTATAAAAAACGCAATATTCAGGGCTTTTAATCCAGTTATAAAAAACAAATCTAAATATTACGTGAAATCAAGTTGACGTTAAAGCGGCCCGCGAACCAACCCGAGTCTGACACCCTTGGGTTAATTGCTTATGGTGTTATAATTGTAAATATTTTATTTACATTAGATTAGATTAGAACTTTATTTCATCCCGTATTCGGGAATTTTTTTGGTTCCAGTAGCAAGACAGACACAAGACACACAAGACATTGTAGACCTAGGTAAAAAAACTGGAGCCACCCACAGGAAGTCCACATGTCATGACATTACATGTCAAGAGGTCTTTTTTTTTTTTTTTTTTGGTATAGTAGACCATCATGCGATCATGGGGGTACTTTGCTCCAATTTCTTTCAAAGATTTCAAGGTCAATGTGAGATCCCAAACTGGCCTATAATCGCTAGGATTCTCTGATTGAGGTGGCGTCTTTACTCATGAAAGATTAAGGAGGAGCATAGAGGCAGAAGTGCCACCGCGTTCCGTGATTACGGAGAGGTTTTTGTAAGAGAGATCGACAGAATACAAAAATGAAGTTGCCATTGAATCGACAGCAGATTGTTTTGGGGCCGCTTGCCTCTTCCTCCCCAGGAATAAGATGCCGGTGGCACAAAAGATAAAAACATGCTACTTTTTAGTAGCTGCATTCTTAATCTTAAAAAAAAAGTGTTTTTGTTCTGAGAATATATTAAAATATCCACCAAGTTCATAGAGTGAGCAGCACGCATCTTTAAGCCATGTGTTTAGCATCCTCACTATGTTGAATCGCTCAATTCCCTGCCTTGTCCACTGAAAAACATCTCAGTATTTCAACTTCTGCCGCTATCAGCTCAGTGATGTCTTGCTTCAACGGCTCAGATTTTTTTAATATCCTCTTTCTTTTGGTCTGTCTTCTTTTAGCCACATTGTTTGTTTCCAGATTCCAAGGAGAGGACACATTGCTGAGCAGAAGAGACGATCAAATATAAACCATTCCTTCAAAACGCTAGGCAGCCTGGTTCCCTCCCTCAATTCACAAGCCAATGTAAGTTTGTAGTCAAAATTCGAATTCTTACAACTTTTCACTAGCCATTCTAAGTCTCTTGGTGTGTACTCAGATAAGTATTGCCGTCACAATGCAGAAGACAGTAGAGCACATTGAGAAGCTCAAACTTGAGAGGGAGCAAATGCAGGAGGAAATCAGTAAGCTGCAGGAGGAGATTACAAGCCTAAAGGCCTCCATCAAGTATGTTGTCAATAACTCTTATTTTTTTATATGAAATATCGGTTAGCATTTTTTGGGGGGCTTTAAAAATGCATTTTTTCTTTGTTTTTTTGTGTGAATTTTTTTCTTGATTTTTTTCATTTTTTCATTTTTTTCTTTTTTTTTTTCAATTAACAAGATATTTATTTTTGTAGTCCTAAATGACTTAACTTTTACAAAGTCACAAATTGGTTCCTTGAGGCAAAATATTTCATGTTGGAATACTGTTGATCATTTTTATTTTAAAGGTACTGTCAGTTAGAAGTTAATGTTAATGAATCGATTGGGTCCAAATTTAGGTGTGTTGTTAACAAGTCTACTACGTTTGCATCATTAAAGCTATTTCACATTACCATGATGCAATGGTATAAATGCACACAATGATGACACAAAGGATCCTTCTATTGCATAATGCTTAAAACTCCCATTTAATGACCTATGTAGAGATTAAATCCACAATTTTGTTTCCTCCAAAAATGACATTTTTCCAGTTTCGCCTCACCTTAATATCTGCTCGTATCCTCTTCTCTTGCCGTGTATATCTGTTGGGTTTCTGACACTTAGAAATTATTTAGCAACAACAAGTTGTTTCTGCAACTAATCAATTGATGTAGCAAGATGTACGTATATGTCCTTTTGTTTTAACAGAATGTTGCAATTAGTTGTTGCAATTAATTTTCCTTCTGCTCCACTCCCCATGATGTCCGTGCCAGATTGGCTCAAGGCAGAGTGGAAAGTTATCTCTTATCAGCAACAGGTTTTAAATAATAGGGAAATTTTATGGTGCCACACGTGCGAGTTGATGAGAAATTTACTGGCGTCAGCTCAAATTTTAGGGGAAACATCACGTTCTTGGTGTGTGGAGCTCAGCTCCAAAGGAACGCAGTTCTTTCTCTTTGTCTCTGACTTTTGCCTCAACTGCATTCAGCTAACATTAAAGTTTTTTGCATGCTCATGGTTCATTGTCAACAGCGCATCCTCTCTCGCTGTTAATTATACTCAAATTTTTGCTCGTAGACCTGAGAGCACCATATCACATGGGTATTGAAATTGGTCCTCAAGGGCCAGATTAGGCACAGGTTTTCATTCCAATCGATAAGGTGTCTTAAAAATGTAATCAGTTGATTGCCATCAACCTCATTGGTTAAACACCCCAAAAATTGTAATGTCACTTTTTTTCCAATATCATTCAGCACTCCTTTTCAGTTTTGTTTTTAATTTGTGTAGTTTTGTTCTTTAAGCAGAAATCATTATTTGGGCTCTGCTACTTCAAAAACACTTGAATCCCCCCCCCCCCCCCGAAGTCATTTTTTTCTGGCATGGTCACAATTTGTAGTGTTTATGGGTACGTTTATAGGTTGCAGTAAGTGAATTGTTGTATTCGGCGTTACAGTTTTTGCCTCTTTTTTTTGTCAATCATAGCGAGTGTCACGACCAGATGCCGGCCACGGGAGCACAGGTCACGCAGCGACGCTTCGACCACATGCAGCACAAGTTCACCGAGTATGTCAGACAGCGTTCCCGGCAGAACTGGAAGTTCTGGATTGTATCCTCTTCGTCTCTGCTGTTTGTGTTTAAAGTCTTAATGGTATACCTGTCAGGTTACCTAAGTCACTTTTAAAATGGTTCCTAGTTTGTGTGTGTGTGGGGGGCGGGGCGGTGGTTGTGTTGGCGGAAGGGAAACATTCAGTGGAACACATACAGGTATTTCGTCATCTGGTTTATTGGTACTTCATTGCACGATTTTTCTTAAGCTTTAGGCAATCACTGTACTCAATCTTCATTTTCATATTCCTGTGAAACGACATTTATTGAATACGGGAAGTCAAGTAGAATAACAACCCATGCATATTAGGGATGGGACGAGAGACTTAAACTAAAGACAACGATGCACCTTGATTTGCCAGGGTTACAAAATGATATCACAATACCATATGAAAAAATAATAAAAACAATTAAATGCACTATAAAATATATGAAACGCAAAATGTGATTTTGTCTGTTCTTCCCCTTTAATGCTGGAGTTCTGAATCTTGTTGACTATTTAGTGGGGAACATGTGTCCGTGTTTTGGGTTCTTCCGAATGTTCTGATGTATATATTGATGTCATACAGCACCCCTTTAGCCCAATCTTCTTAAATCTTTGGATCTCAATAATGGTAATAGATCTAAATCTAGTATGTTTCAATAGCAATCAAACAGGTTCATTCCCTTCCAACCCTCTCAGGTTGAAATGAATCAATGACAGCCTCTGAATGCAACTCACATATTGCATCTAACGTGCTATAATGTGCACAGTATTTTCCATTCATTTTCTGTTTTCCATTGTTGCATGTGTATGTAAAAAGCCTTGTAACCAAATATGTTTAACAATGGATTCAATCCCAATGGTGCCTTGACATTTTGCTCTCAGTTCAGCATAATTATCAAGCCACTCTTCGAATCCTTTAACAAGATGGTGTCGACTGCTACCGGGACGGAGCTTTGCCAGACCACACTGGAGTGGCTCGAACGTCACTGCTCGCTGGTCGCCCTCAGGCCCTGTGAGTAACCTCTATTATCAAATCTTAAACGAATTTCTGTGGAATCGACTGTCCGCCGAAACAAGAAAGCAATAAACAAAAACCAATAAATAAATAGAGTATGGCATGGCGTGGGAAGAAATTCCTTGTTCGGCACAAAAGTGACTCTCCATGATAAGCAGAGAAAGAAATTCATTGCCAAGCTGTAGAGTTTGGTGCTTGAGTTTATGGTATAAACTTGCTGAGACATTTAAATTGTTTTTGGCTCTTGCCGTGTGACATGATACTCTGCAGAGAAGTGAAATTGTGTTATGAAGTTTATGTCATAGTTGAGCAACCACATGCTTTTGGCACCAGGTCTAAACTTTTTGATTCATTTCCAAAAGGCACCGTGTCTAGACAATACAATACAAGACACATTTTTGGAACACGTGCTTTGCATTTTGAAGTTGTTTTTTATTTTTGTTTTTTTATCAATTGTCAAAATCACTTTAAAAAAGTATTTTTTGTTTAATTCAAACCTAATGACTATTTATAGGGTTTTGAAAAAGAAACTATTAGTGCACTGAGAAACAATAGTCACTGATATCATTCCACTGGGTAGAGGTGAAAGAGTCACAGTTCACTGTTTGAAAAAGACTTCAAGAGAAGGACTATACAGACGCTCCCCTACTTACGAACGCAGTTGGTTCCGAGCGATTGTTCATAAGTTGAATTTGTTTGTAAGTTGATTCAGTGCTATATTTTGTATTATAATTTATGTTTAATGCCGATATAAGTATATTGAAGGTTTATATAAGTGCATTTGTATGTTTAAGGCTTGTATAAGTAACATGCATTGGTTTGTACTGAAAAAAAAAACATTTAATAAAATGGAGAGAATATGTACAGTACTGTAGAGAGAGAGAGAGATTTATGTATTAGAAACTGGCCAAAAGAAGCAACCTAATGACGATTGCACAGTTTTCTTCTTTTTTTCATCATAAATGATGCGGTAGCACTGTATGGCATCATTCAATTGATTTGCAAACTTTGTGCAACGTTCAATATTTGGGTCCTGCTGCTCGATCTTTCTGTTAATAAATGGTACTGACGGTCAAACGATTCAATGCCCGTGAAACGCTCACCACTCTCACGCGCATCAAGCTTCGTTATTATTGCCACTCGTTTCAAATGAAATGGCTTGCCTCTTCCTTGCAACTCCCTCAATAGAAGCCGTTCGCTTTTTACCAACCATATTCAATAATGGATGCACGAGATATTTAATGATACAAATGAAAAAGGTTCTTTGGGACCTGGAGATACGTTCACACACTTCCGCATTGCAACGAATTGGACAGAAGAAGGTAGATGCTGGGTGAGCTGAGCCCTCACAGCGCCAGGCATCGGTATTAGCGGCGGAAAGAAGCACTACTCCGAAAAAGGCGCGAAATACAAAATTGGACTTGTGAACATTTTTGGACTTAAACGCAATTTGCAGACATGTTCGTATGTACCGTTGTTCGTAAGTTGAATGTTCGTAAGTAGGGGAGCGTCTGTACAAGAATGATAACTCTGCTTGGCAAATAATTTGTTAATTTATTTAATGTCTGTGCCCATACGTATGCTCATTTTCCTGACTGTCTGAAACATCTTACTGTAAAAAAACAAAATTCAAGTTGCGTATGTGAACGTGTGGGGTGTTCATCTTTTTTATCTGAACCCAAAATGTCTTCAGTACACAACAAAAACAAAGGATATAAAGTTATTTTTCCAATAATTTATAATACGTTTGTTGTTAGGCCAATGAAAACGATCACATAGTTTAGACACATTTCCGGCGGTTGAAATCATTTCTGTAAAAAGATTGGACAAATGAGTGAGTGAACTTGTTTGTGTATCTGCATTTGTTTCAGTGGTCAGCAGCAGCCTTTGCTACTTGAGCACCACCACGTCCGTCCTCAGCGATCCGTCACGCTTACCCGAAGAGGCCACCCAGGCCTTGAAGCACGCCGACTTGGAGCCTCCCTCTCCGCCCAGTTGATAATCCTCTTTTTCAGAACTCTGAGGCTTTACAGTGATCTATTCAAACTAGGAGGGGTGGCGGCGAACGATCAAGTTTCAGTGGACGAGCAATCCATTTAAATTGGGGAGGACTGGCAGCGAAAGCTCCTTTCCAACTCTCCCAGTCCGAATGAACTAGATGTCAATCGCGCTCAGCGGTAGGTTTAGAGTTAAATGGAAAGACAACGGCTTGAATAAATGACCTTCATGTAAAAGGAAGTTGCTCAAACTAAGTATGCAAATAGCAAATTACCGAGATTGGACGGAAAAAATGTTTACACACTCCGCAGCCGTTTTGTTGTTAGTTATAACCACGCACACACACTGATTGACTCGAACACAGGTCCATGTGATAATGGGGTTTAATGACATCCCATGGAAGGGTGGGACATTTGGCATAATCACATGGTTAAAATAGTTTGGGGCATCGATAAAATGTCTGACCCATTTTCTTAGAATTATTTGCTTTTATTTACCTTTCCCCCCCAATGTTACACATGATGGATACGCAGGATTCAAGTCATGTCTTTGCCTTTAACTACGACAACAGAATGATGCTGAACCACTCTGTCTTTTTTAGTAGCTCAGCCCTTTTCTACTGTGCGACATAACTTATAGCCCTTATAGGGACCCTCACTAAAACTGCAAGAAAACATTTTTAAAGGTGCTATCAAATACAGACCACCTAAAAAAAATCCAAATGACTGAAACTTAATCTGGTTGATTTTTTGGGGGGAGCGGGTTGAGCAAAGGCAACTGAGAAAGGGAGAGAAAATAGAATAACCTTTTCTTTTTTATTTGTCTGCCATCGTTTTAAAGTCACTTGCCGTTGTGTTTTACAGCACCTTCAAATGTACACTGTACGTTTTCACTGTATATAGATATTTGTCTCACCTTTCTATTTGTATGTGTACAAATGGTGTCAGTCAACATCATGTTATTTGATGCGTCCTCAGGGCAGTAGTACTGGTGAGTATAAAACAATGCAGTGTTGTTTGTTTTGTCCTCGATGCACTACGTCATATTTTCATATATCTTCAGACGGCATAATTGCAATATAATCCAGTGTCATATTTGGTCCTCTTGCTTGATAACGACAATGAATTTGTGTATTGTTAACTTTTTTTATCACAAAATGGTGCAGTGTCATTTTTTTATCTGCAACTCCTGTTTTGGTTTCTAAGTATAAATAGTCAATACTGTTTGCCCAGAAAAAAACAAACAAACCAGATTCCCCTTATTTTGGGACACGGTGTGAATTGTGAATAAAAACTGAAAGCAATGATGTGGAAGTTTCAAATTGCAGTCATTTATTCAGAGTAGGATATCGATGGCAGTTTAGGTTTGAACTGAGAAAATTTATCTAATATAGAAATTGTAAATTATATTGAAAAAAATGTTGATTATTTTTCTTGGGTTCAAATCCAGGTTGGTCCACCTGTGTGGAGTTTGCATGTTCTCCTTGGTCCTGCGTGGGTTTCTCTGGGTACTCCGGTTTCCTCCCACATTCCAAAGACATGCATGGTAGGCTAATTGTACACTCTAAATTTCCCCTAGGTATGAGTGTGAGCGTGAATGGTTGTTTGTCTCCTTGTGCCCTGCAATTGACTGGCCACCAATTCAGGGTGTCCCCCGCCTCTGGCCCAAAGTCAGATGGGATAGGCTCCAGCACCCCCCCCCCCCGCGACCTTAGTGAGGATAAAGCGGTTCAGAAAATGAAATGAGATGAGATTATCTTTCTCCCAGAAATACTTACAAAGTTAGAATTTTTAAATATTGCACATGGTATGTACAAGACTGGCACGCCAGCCTGCCAAGTCAGATTATATACTGATTATATATATATTGATTTATTATTTAGTTGAAGCTATGTGTAATAAAAAATAGATAAATAGTATTTAACTAAAAAATCTATTTAATGTCGTGGTTAAAATGGTCAATAATTGTATTAAAAACTAGATACATTAAGCTTTTGAATACTTTCTAAAGATTGTACCACAGATAAAAACACTTTTTTTTCAGTTCCACGGACTTAAGGGACACCCAAGATGGAATGATTTTGTATAATATTTCTGAAATGCCAAAACAGAAATATGGAACTCTTTCACCATATTCCAGTTTGAGTGATGATGGTAAGGTATGCCTTTGAAATGGATTAGTTAACAGCTGTAAAATGTGGTATTTTCTAGATTCTGTTTGTTTTATGTTTAGTTTTCATTAGTAAAACATTAAGAAAACCAAAAATGGTTTCTTTAAAAGTATTTTCATTAATAAGGTTATGTTATTAGACCTAACAATTGGCTCCAGCACCCTCGCGAGGATACGCGCAAAATAGATATGAATGAAGCTAACAAAAGAAGTGATTGCCACTTTTCCTCATCAATGCTCTAGTGTAATTGATGTTTTTTTTTAATTGTTAAAGAAACATATGCAGTCCAGTAGATGTTATTTGTGAAAAGGGCATTTTAATAATAAAAAACAAACATTTTTTTATAAATAATAATAATTAGATTAACATGAAAACATTGTAAAAATATATAAATATACATAGTGATACAGATTCATCATTTTAATATTATATAAATAATAATTTTCAGGCAGCGAGTGTGTGAATGTACTAGTCAGTCAGTGGAGAGGAAAGCAAATTCCTGTTAACACCAGTTTGGTTGTGAATCAGTGAAATCTTCCACCCATTTGCGAGTATAGTAGATGATTCTGAGGCCTTGTTCTTTCAAAATGTAGTCGTGATTATGATTATTAGTTGTGATTTCCTGTGAGCCGCATTCTTCTGGCACGCCACCTTCATCTCGTCCCTCTTGTTCACGAAGTTGCTGGTGTGCGGACCGCTTCACCGCATCCTCAAATTGGCTAAAAAAGTCCCCGATGTTGTGTAAAAGCTGGTCTGCGTGCTGTAGGGTCACATTCTTGATAATGGATGGCAAGTGTTGTTCTAGGTAGAAACTGATTGAGCAAATGGACAATTGGACCTCATGCTTGCTGTTCCCAACTGGGATTGTTATTCCTGGAATTGGATCCAAGTTGTCCTCGCTGAATTTCAGCGGCGGGTTCTTGTTGAAAACCTGCTCCACCTAGAGAAAGAGATTTTTATTTTATTTATTTTTGTAAGTAGAACTGTTGCAGTTTACTGCTGAACATTTCATAAATTAGTCAGAAAACTTTTCAAAAAGGGGCATCGGCCTCAGTTCTGGTCTGGGGTCAAGGATTTGATCCCAGGTCAGTCCTCACTCTGTGAAATTTGCATGTTCTCTTGCGTGGGTTTTCTCCAGGTACTCAAGTTTCCTCCCACATAACAAAAACATGCAGGGTAGGCTGGTTGAACACTCTAAATTGCCCTAAAGGTATGAGTGTGAGCGTGAATGGTTGTCCGTCTCCTTCTGCCCTGCGATTGGCTGGCTACCCATTCGGGGTGTCCCCCGCCTGGTACCCGAAGTCAGCTGGGATAGGCTCCAGCACCCCCTGCGACCTTTGTCAGGATAAGCGGTTCAGAAAATGAATGAACTTTTCAAAAATTACTGCTTACAGAAGTGTGAAATGTCAGTCATTTGTCTTGATAAAAATGTGTTTTATTTTTCCCTTTTGTTAGTATTTGACATCTATTTCCCACATTTTTTGGATTCCCGGTCAGAGCCTGTATATAAGCCACATTTTTGAGGGACAAATTATGAATTGTTCAGATGCCAAGAAAAAACATGATTCATTAACGTAATTCTAGTAATATAACAGTAACATTTTTTGGATAGCCTGTGGCCAAGGCAAACACAACATATTATATATAAGTTGAATTCCTAGAGTTTAAATATCAGGTCCTGCCAAACTATTAAACAATAAAAAAAAATAAAACAAAAAATTCAAGATGCACAGAATTTTGTGTTCTATGGCTACACAGAATTTACAAAAAGATAAAAGTTTTGTCTCTACTTTTTTTGTCCTTTAGTTATAACCGGTTGAATGTCATAAACCACAATGCTTTATATATTACTGTAATCTTTACAGTAAGACATTACAGCTCAACCCTTGTAAAGTGAATTACTTACGTAATCTCTTTCTGCCACGACTAAATGACAGAGGGCAGGCGCCAAGGCCCTGAGGTTCTCCCGAAGTATGGCGTGCGTGTCGCTGCTGTGAGACACCAAGACGTAGCAGGACAGCAGGTGCAGCTGCAGAAAAAGCACAGCCAGCAGATATAGCGGTAGATGAAGCACACCTTTCAGTGAACTCATGATGCTCCCTACCATTATCATTTCACAAAGCTTATATATATCCAAAGATGGATTTTTTTTTTTTTACTACTTGGCATGGCCACAACGTTTCACAATTTGCTGTAGGCGGAATGAGGCAATGTCTTATGGAAAAAAATGAAAGACACTTTGAGACCTTCGGAAAGTTATTTTTAGTCAAACGTGACCGGCAAAAGGCAAACTCGTTAACACGTTAGTGTCGTTGGAATTCAGAAAATTTTGGGTATATTTAGCGTTATAATCTATTTGCGATCTAAAGTCATTTCGGATGCTGATTGCAGCTCTTGGCTCACAGTTACTGATGAGTCAATCAGATTGGAAGGGAAATTCCTGAGGGGAAAGAATTAAGTGAAGACGTAAATGTGAGTTGGAATTTTTTTTGATGCAACGGTGCCTTCCTTTCGAGTAGGTGGACTGGCATTGGGCTGCAGTGACACACCACACTGCATTGGGGAAAAAAGCCAACAAGGAAACGGTAATGAAGATTTTAGATCTAATTTAACAGTAACCCTGTGATTTCCGTAGATTTCACATGTATTCAGATTATATCTGACCCTATTACATTAAGTATCTATTGCACAAGGGACTATTTTTAGTCATTAAAAATGAGTCCTGATATATTTGATGTGTATACTGTTGTATAGATGTCTTCTTAGATGATATATAAGGCAATTAAGTTGTGACAATAAAAATCCTTATTCCCTACGGCACCATAATAACAAAAACCCAGAGTTCCCCAACTGTCGGTCTGCGGACTGGTACCGAAAATAAAATAAAAATAATGGTACATCTTTCTTTTAAATGTATTTTTTTAAATGAGCCTTTTCGAACGAATACTACTGGTATGGTGATTTTAAGAATATGCAGCCAAATATATTCCTGCCTTGGCCTTTTCTTTTTTTTAACCATTGAGCATGCAAGTATGACAGTGACAATAGAAATCCTGCTCATCTCATTGGTGGAGGTACGGTCATTTGACATTAAGATTCCGGAAAACAACATGAACAAAAAATAATGCAGCAAAGAAGGATTTTTTTTTAATATATACTACTTAATGATTTTTTTTCATTACTTCAACTGACGAGTCCCATGACCAATCATGTAGCGTCTTTAAAGGGCCTTGGAAAAAATACTATGATAAGATGATAAATAATACGACATAGGTATCTTGCTTGATATAGTATATACTCTTCCCAGCACATTGTAATTTATATGAATTCTTTTTTTTTCACTTTCACCAATGATATTACTATAAATACCAGAAAATACGTATTATTATTATTAAATACGTATGCAAACACAATCTTGTAAGTGAAAAAATCTATATGTATTTAAAAAAAAACCTACGCTGCAATATTTTCTTGTCATCCATGATGGTTGTTGTGATCATCATGAAACACGTACGTATCTCGACCAATGAAATGAGTGGGATTTCGTATTGACATTGTCATACTCGTATGCTCATTGGTCAAAAATCTAGAGAGGCGGAGACTATCTTTAGCTGGCTTTTTTAAAACAAACACTTAGTTCCTTCTACATGTCGGAACAGATTTCCTAGCTTTGTGGTAATACGGGACTGAGCGCATCCCCTGAAAGATTGACAATTAATAATTAATTAATAATAGGGCACGATTACGTTTTTTTCAAGGGAAGTCTGGCAACCCAAACCAACCTAATTACAGATTCATCGAAACAGGTGATACGCACGTTGTGTGTCATTAGCGGTGAGCAGCTAAGTAATCATGGGATGAAACCCTTAAAACCTCTTCGCCAAATTAAGATAAAAACTAAGATTGTAAAGAATAAATGCCAATTTAAAGGACAATAGCAGTCATTAAGGGCCACCACTTCAACAAACGACATTAACCGGGAGGTTTTTAGAAAGATTGAGGCGATAAAGTTAGCAAATTCCCAGCTTTAGGCTACTACAATAACAAAAGGAATTAAACATTTTTTTAAGCAAAATTCTTTCGAAAGAATGTTAATTTTGCCCCTCTTGTATCTTCCTAGGGGACGTGCAACAAGTCCAGGGGTCGCACTCACTCTAAATTTTGGTAAGTTGCTATTATATGCAAGTGTTCCATAATTTCCTAATATAAAGCGCAATGGTTTTCCCGGCCCAGAATGTCATGCCCTCGTATTTGTGTTGATTATTCATGTGTTCTTATTGTAGTAATTATTGATCCTTTCCAAACGTGGTCAATAGTCATGCAGATTTAAAAAAAAAAAAAAAAGTAATTCACTTGGAACCTGAACTTACATTTTACAAACTCCTCATTTCTTCCAAAGTTATTGTCTATCCGGCTTTATTCCATTACTAAGAGTTTAAATCTAAGCCGCTATTTAAGAGATGGCTGATATTTTTATTTAAAAAAACAACAACAACTAAAATTTAAGTATACGTCTCTGACAGCTGTCCTTGTCAGAGTGGTTCATTTTTATTTATTAATATTTAGAGCATTCACATAAAGTCATCTGTGTATATTTTGGGATGACTTAACTTACCATAGGACATTTGACTACTCCCGCACTCATAATTACTCATTTTGACTAACAATATTAGGGAATTCAAAGTCTCTTGTGTGTGTTGTGTTGTTTCCATTTTTAATGTTTGCCACAACGTTGGAACAAGCTACGAGTTATATATAATATATATAGTTTGTGCCCAAGGAAACTTCTCTTGGTAAAAACCAAACAGAACTAAACCGATCAAAGAAATATTAGAGACACACAGGGCCTGACTTCAAACTTTAATTCTTCTGTGATGATGTGCTGACCAATAGAATGAGTCAAATCACTTTGAGTGACATTGCTCCCGCCCAATCATAGAGAATGAAAGCACCGTTGCCAGGCAACCGTTATCCACAAAGCTAAAAACTAAAGAGCTTTCCAGTGTTCTCTGCAAGACACATTTGGGCAAATGCGCGGTGATGAACGCAAAGAAACGTCAACGGCGAGGACATGATGAGCTCAATGGCTTTGTCGGCCGTTTTGGACAAGCACATTCGGCGTTTGTGTCTTGACCAGTTTCCATGTGGAAAAGGGAGCTGGGTGAGTTGCTACACAGGAAAGTGTGGAAGGAAAAATGTGTACAAATCCAATGTGAGGGCAATGCACTTAAAAGACATCGTGTTTCAACCAAAAATACTGCTGTCATTTTTTTATTACTAGAATGCACAATGAAAGGGTATTTCTATTTAATCAGAAACCAAGATCATACATAATACGTTAAATAGTAAAATAGGGAACAACCAGTTGGTAACATGCACCAGCCGTGCCTTAAAATCTCCCCGAAATAACCGCACAAATTAGTGACCCGAAAGATGAGCATGTTGTTGACTAACTTGGTTTCCTTCAAAAGAGTTGTACACCAACTAACACTTTAATTTAAACTCCCAAACATTTAAACTTTGAGTGTTCAGTGTTTTTGTACCCAGGTTAAGTTGCACAGTTGTTACTTGAATAAGTTATCATTATATTAGAATATTTTTTGTCTTTTGGCCCTCTGCTGTTTTTTTCTTCTAAATAACTGTTATCAAGTGCTATACATCATTTAAGATGTTTTTTTTTCATATTTAGAATTTTGCTTTTAAGCAGGCTTGGTGTAAAGCTGGCTTGCACTAAAGCAACAACAAATGTTGTTCAAACATAAGAGATGAATTAATGTACTTATACTTTTAGCTCCATTTTGATAATTTTTTTCCCCTATAGTGATGAACAAAAATCATAATAATCATCTTCAAGTGTAGTAACTTGATTCATCGGGATGGAATTTTGACCAGTGAATTTTCACGTATGAATTGTTTTGCAATCAAGTAAAAGTGTGACTGGAATTTTCAAAAATACATTTATGAAATTGTAAAATGACAGTGTAATTACAAATTTTAAAACACAAAAATGATGATACATTATGAAGCAACAGTGGTCTAATATTTGCCCTCTTCTAACAGCGGAAGGGCAGCGGTGGCAGCACAGAGGCGGAGACCGTCACGGAAGATACAGACACACTACTGGACCTGCTCAGCTGCCTACACTCGCCGTGGCACCACGATGAGCCGTGGAGCCCCCAGGCGGCCGCTCTCCAGCGCGTGGCCGTGGTGGAGCCCGAGCGACTGGACGCCGACTTTGTGTGCAGCTACTTCAGAAAGCTGCGCATTGTTGACAAGGATGTGAGTTCAGGGTGCGTGTTTTGCAAATTAATGGTTCACTAGTCACAAATTCATCTGAAATTCCACATGCAATTATCACGATTAAAAAATGTAATTGCTAGGCACAATCATTCACACCCACTCATACCTAGGGGCAATTTAGACTGTCCAACCATACATGTCTTTGGAATGTGGGAGGAAACCGGAGCACTCGGACAAAACCCACGCAACAACATGCAAACTCCACACAGGTGGACCAACCTGGATTTGAACCCAGGTCCCCACTGTGAGGCCGACGCGCTAACCATTCATCCGCTCTACATACTATACCATATAAAACTACAGACCATGTGATTACAGTTGTGCAAAGAGAATGTGAGTGTCATTTTTTGAGAATACTTTTCTGCCTGACCTTGTTTAGGTCTCAGTGGTCGACAAATACCTGCTGAAGTTCTGCAACCTGCAGGAACTCGTTCTCAGTGCTAATCGCATCTGCGAGATCTCCGCGGAGAACCTCCCCAGGACGCTCAAGGTGAGGCTGATTGGCTTAGAAGGGGCTGGGATGGGAAAACACAAGGTTTCGGCGCCTGAGAGAATGACACGTCTCACTCTTATCAGTTTATGTGACAGCACTAATAAAAATGATGTAATATACACTATATCACTCGAGAGGCAGCGAGCAGGAGATACCCAAGGGGTGGGGAAATGACAGCTGAACTCAATGGGCCATCACAAGGACGGGTCACACGCGGGGGAAAAAAAACCCATAAACCCGCCAATCTCAATCGCAGGGCACACAGAGACAAGACACCCATTCACATGCACACTGAATTGTAAGGACAATTTATTGTGTTCAAATAACCTACTACGCATGTTTTGAAATGTGGGAGAAAACCAGAGTTCCTGGGGAAAGCCCACGCAGCCACATGGAGAACATGCAAATTCTACACAGGGCTTAAACCCTTGATCTCAGAACTGTGACGTGGCTGTGTTAACCACGCTTTCACCATCCCGTGATAAAGTTAAGCAAAGTAGTTTGTAAAAAAAATGGATGACAGGGACAATTTGGAGTGTTCAATCAGCTTAACACGCGTGTCCTTGATGTGGGTAGAAACTAGAATAAAGTTTTTTTTTTCCACGACAACGCACTCGTAAATGGAACAAACAAATTTAAATTAACTTGGATTAATATATACCGACACACTCAAACATACGTTTAATGTAACTTTACACAAAACTGAATTCTAATTTTGTTTTAATCTTTTTTTTTACCTTCGTTCTCTTCGGGTTAGTTGTTTGCCACGCCTCCACCCTCACGTTTGCTATCGATGGGCTGTTTGCTGTTGTATTCCCTTCAAAATATTCCGAAAATGATGCACACAAATGTCCTCACAATAGGATAACCCACGACCACTTGCCAACGAGAAATAGTCTTGTAGTACATATTATTGATCGCTCCACTGCTCATAAGAACATCAGGGGCACCGGCTCGCAACTCCCTCGTTGTAATAGCTCTGGTCGCAACCACTTTGAACGGCACCTATGAGAGAGAGTTGCGACCAGAAATTTTACAAAGAGGGAATTGCGAGCCAGTGCCGCTGGCTGTTCTTATGAGCAGCGAACGGGAAGTAATATAATACTCCTCGTATTAGATAATAATAACAGGAAATGCAACAGCTGAGCTTAGCCACGTATTGATTGTGGGTAATGAAGTTTCATTCTGAGAAAGAGTGACATTGCCTATCGGCGTTGTGTGCACGAGTATACTTTATTACCCAGAAAGCCCTCTTTTTGCCTGCGCATGCGTGTTGTGCGTTTCCTGGTCAATGTGTAGGAGAAACTCGCCTGAATTAATCGTGCAGTGCTCGTAGATATTGTTATACACGAAAAAGATGCGGCAAAAAAAAGTGCGCTACAATGATAAACCGCCTCTCATGTCATGGCCATCTGGCTTGGTCGCATCTCGAAATTTTAATTGTATCGCGAGCGAATTATTCGATCGAAATTTTCGTCGTACAACGAGCATGTCGTATGACGAGCGGTCGTATGACGAGGTATGACTGTACCTTGAGAAAACTCAAGCAGGCACACAAACTTTCAAATTCTACACAGCCCGGAATTGAACACTAGGCCTCCGATCTGTGAGGTGGATATGCTAACAACTTAATCACTATGCCGCCCAAATTATATTTTAATGATGCAAATAGAACGCACAATAAACTAATAACACATACCTAAGCTAACTCTAGTATAGGTAAAACCGCAACTTTTTTTCTCTCGCTCGACTCTAAGCGTTTTGGAATAAGTCTATTTGCGAAATATGTGCCAGGTACTGGAACTGCGCGCCAACCAACTGTGTGCCCTCGGCCGTCTTGCCATCTCGCCACCCCCTCGTCTTCAGTACCTGGGCTTGGCCGCCAACTACCTGGGATCCGCACGAGACGTGGCGCAGCTCACAGGAAGACAATGGTTGTGCCTCAACTCGCATCAACACTGTTCCTTGCATTATTTGTTAGTTGAATCCAAAACAGGCCTCGAAATTGTTTTTAAAACAAACTGTTTCTATAGTTAAAATGTGAATATGTGCAAAGTTAAATATGACTCAACTGTGCGTGGACATGAACTTTTAGTCTTTTTTTTAACGTTATATAAGGCAGTGGTTCTTAACCTTGTTGGAGCTACCGGACCCCACCAGTTTCATATGCGCATTCACCGAACCCTACTTTAGTGTAAGATAAAATCAGATTTTTTTCCAATTCAAGGTCTATAATTTCCTCACAGCACTGATTGGCCAAGCAAAGTTACGTGATCATCTGCAGCCAGTAATGGTCAAGCGGGGCATGTAATCGCATATAGACATGATGGGTTGGTGCGTCTTGACCTCTACGGCAGAGGCTCTACCGAACCTCTGAGACCGACTCACCAAACCTCTAGCGTTCAATTGAACCCAGGTTAAGAACCACTAATATAAGGTGTTATGTGATACTTTTTAATCATTGCAAAGTAGTTTAGCACATACTACTACCATATTCAATGAGGTCAATAGTTGTTCCCAAAAAAAACCTAAGTCTTTGTATGTGTGTAAGGCCTGAGCTGGTGTGTCTGGACCTGAGTGAGTGCAACTTTGGGGAGCAGCGTCCCCTGCTCAAGGCCCTTGGTACACTTCCGTGCCTACGGACCCTGGTGCTGGAGGGCAACCCCTTTACCTTGGCGCCCTCATACCCGGGCTTTGCTGTCGATGCGCTGCCCCGCCTTTGCTACCTGGACGCGGCATGGATCGCCCCTGAGGAGCGACATCGATACCGCGGGATGGCCAGGATGACCCGTGAGAATATAATCAATAATAATAATAAATATGCAGTCTATCTCTCTATCAATCAAACTGTCTCTCAAAATATACCAAGTTATAATTGTATTTGTTAATTTATTTTACTTAGATATAGTAAGTTAACGTAAAATATTTACGAGCAACTGCGATAACTGCAATTGTATTATACGTAGACACTTTTTTTAAATGATGGCTATTTTTTTTAAAGTAAATGCATTGTTTTATTAAATTGTTCATCAAAAAGACAACACTAAAATGATTTAAATTAACAAAAAAAATCACTCAGACTCTGAATATCGGTTTTAGTTTTTTCATTTATTTGATTAACCTTGAGTTTCTGTTTTGCATTAGACCTTCTGGTGGACTGGGCATCGACTACAGTCCGTGTGGGCCGGCTGCAGGGGGTCCCGGACCCGTTGCTGGACGAGGAACCGGGCGCTCCCGAGTTCCCGGTGGTCAGCTACAGCTACTTCGTCTCCTACACGTTCTTCAGTCATCAGACCACCGCCTACCGGGTACTTTAAGAGCTACTCCACTTCCAATGCTTGCTTGGCTCGGTCACAGACACTAAATGAAGCTGTCTGCAGGAGGTTGTAGGTGGAGCTACAGTGAAGGGACAGGACCAGGCAGCTGAACAAACCCAGACACTCGGCAAGAAGAATGACAAGGAGACTGTTGTGTCCATTGTGGATGAAGGCTACCAAGACCTCTTCCATTCCACCGGTAGTAACACACATACAATAACACGTTTACTAATATGTCTGACATTTAATGAAACCAAGGACACACAGACCCAGATTTTATTCATCCATTCCGTTACAAGTCAGATCAAAATATTATTTAGGCCTCGGCTATGAAAAATTACAGGAGGATTCACAATTCACCTCAAAATATAACGAGCGTACAGTAACGAATGGGACGACTGAAGCCTGTGAACAACAAAAACAAATTCTAACCGTTCAAAGCCAAACTAATAATATTCTTAAATACCAATTGACACTGTTCCAGCACTCCCCGCGACCCTTGCAAGGATAAGTGGTACAGAAAGCGAAAGGGATGTGTGCAGATGTTGCCACTCATTTTCATGTTTGAGTCATAGATTCAAGACACAGAACATCATCTCAGTCATGGGCAGATGACATCGACTTTGATGAAATGCTCACATTCGTCGTCAGAGACCTAAGCAGTTTCAAGAAATTCCTTCACCGGGGATTTCACGTTTTTATCGAGCAGGAAAAGGTATATTTTTAAAGAAAAAAAAACCTTACTATACATGGTCATTTTTTAAAGAAAAAACCTTACTATACATGGTTATTTTTTTGGGAAAAAAAGCCTTACTTTACATGGTAATTTTTTAATAGAAAAAGCCTTACTATACATGGTTTTTTTTTTAAGAAAAAAAACCCTTACTATACATGGTCATTTTTTAAAGAAAAAAACCTTACTGTACATGGTCATTTTTTTAGGATAAAAGCCTTATTATACATGGTCATTTTTTAATAGAAAAACGCCTTACTGTACATGGTATTTTTTTAAAGAAAAAAAACCTTACTATACATGGTCATTTTTTAAAGAAAAAACCCTTACTATACATGGTCATTTTTTTAGGAAAAAAGCCTTACTATACATGGTCATTTTTTAAAAGAAAAAAGCCTTACTATACATGGTAATTTTTAAAAGAAAAAAAACCTTACTATACATGGTCATTTTTTAAAGAAAAAAAACTTACTATACATGGTCATTTTTTTAGGAAAAAAGCCTTACTATACATGGTCATTTTTTAATAGAAAAAAGCCTTACTATACATGGTATTTTTTATGAAAAAAAAAACATTACTATACATGGTATTTTTTTAAAGAAAAAAAAAACCTTACTATACATGGTCATTTTTTAAAGAAAAAAACCTTACTATACATGGTCATTTTTTAAAGAAAAAAGCCTTACTATTCATGGTCATTTTTTTGGGAAAAAAGCCTTACTATACATGGTCATTTTTTTAGGAAAAAAGCCTTACTATACATGGTCATTTTTTATAGAAAAAAACCTGACTATACATGGTCATTTTTTAAAGAAAAAAGCCTTAATATACATGGTCATTTTTTTAGGAAAAAAGCCTTACTATACATGGTCATTTTTTTAGGAAAAAAGCCTTACTATACATGGTCATTTTTAAAGGAAAAAAGCCTTAATATACATGGTCATTTTTTTAGGAAAAAAGCCTTACTATACATGGTCATTTTTTAAAGAAAAAAAACTTACAATACATGGCCATTTTTGGGGGGGGAAAGCCTTACTATATATGGTCATTTTTTTAGGAAAAAAGCCTTACTATACATGGTCATTTTTTATAGAAAAAAACCTGACTATACATGGTCATTTTTTAAAGAAAAAAGCCTTAATATACAAAGTCATTTTTTTTTAGGAAAAAAGCCTTACTATACATGGTCATTTTTTAAAGAAAAAAAACTTACTATACATGGTCATTTTTTTAAAGGAAAAGCCTTACAATACATGGTCATTTTTTAAAGAAAAAAACCTTACTATACATGGTCATTTTTTTTAGGAAAAAGCCTTACTATACATGGTCATTTTTAATAGAAAAAAGCCTTACTATACATGGTATTTTTTAGAGAAAAAAAAGCCAAACTATACATGAAAAAACTTACTATACGGTATTTTTTTTAGGAAAAAAGCCTTACTATACATGGCCATTTTTTAATAGAAAAAAGCCTTACTATACATGGTATTTTTTTAAAGAAAAAAAAAACCTTACTATACATGGTCATTTTTTAAAGAAAAAAACCTGACTATACATGGTCATTTTTTAAAGAAAAAAGCCTTACTATTCATGGTCATTTTTTTAGGAAAAAAGCCTTACTATACATGGTCATTTTTTTAAGAAAAAAAACTTACTATACATGGTCATTTTTAAAGGAAAAGCCTTACAATACATGGTCATTTTTTGGGGGGGGAAAGCCTTACTATACATGGTCATTTTTTTGGGAAAAAAGCCTTACTATACATGGTCATTTTTTATAGAAAAAAAACCTGACTATACATGGTCATTTTTTAATAGAAAAAAGCCTTACTATACATGGTAATTTTTTAAAGAAAAAAAACCTTACTATACATGGTCATTTTTTTTTAAAGGAAAAGCCTTACTATACATGGTCATTTTTTTAGGAAAAAAGCCTTACTATACATGGTCATTTTTTAAAGAAAAAAAACTTACTATACATGGTCATTTTTAAAGGAAAAGCCTTACAATACATGGTCATTTTTTGGGGGGGAAAGCCTTACTATACATGGTCATTTTTTTTTAGGAAAAAAGCCTTACTATACATGGTCATTTTTTAAAGAAAAAAAACTTACTATACATGGTCATTTTTTAAAGAAAAAAAGCCTTACTGTAAATGCTCATTTTTTGAAGAAGAAAAACTTTACTCCTCATGGTCATTTGTATATATATATCCATACATTTATACATATGTATGTATTATGAAAGAACTAGTCAATTACTTAATGATAGTGTAAAAATACAAAACTAGCCTGATACTAATACACTTGCGGTTAATCATTCAGATCAAATGAAATCCATACGGGATATAAGGTTCCCTCTCTTTAAAAATGCTTTGTTTTGATTTTCAGATCTTGTCGTGGCCTGTGGAGGCCTCAGATGACGCTGGCGGTCAAGGCGCCATGGACAAGAAAGGGAAACAAGTAAGATACTTTTTCCCGTTGGACTTCATTTTATTAGTCTTATGGCAACAAAATGCAGGTGATGGCCAAGCTAACATTCACATGCACAGTCATGACCACAATCACCATTGAACGTTCTTCAGGCCAAAACTAAAGACAAGCGAAAGAAAGCCGTGGTGGAGCTGGTACCGGACCCGCCTTTGACCACGGTGATGGCGTCCGCTCACGTTTCACTGCAAGGCTTTCTCTACGGACATGAAAAAGTGGACATCCTCTGCGACTTTGGCTCCCTGCACAAAGATCCTCCGGAGGAAGACGCGTCGGTGACGGATGGAGTAAGTCGGTGCTTTTGTACGTTCAAGTAAGATTCATGAGAAGAAAACCAAACTTTTAATGTTGGCTATGTTGTTGTTCTTTGAAGAACATCAGCATGGACAATAAATCCAAGGACGATTCCAAGAAGAAAGGAGGACGTGCTGGAAACAAGAAACCGTCCACTGCCAAAGGTGATTTCCCTATATTAATGACAAGATCCCATAAGTCTGATAAAGTCAACGAGTCGCCACTGAGTTAAATGCCCGCTCTAAGAAACCCCACCTGCGATCACGTCATCACTTTCAACTATGGCGAGGCAAACAAAATGATTTTTATTGCACACTTTCAATAGTTATGGAACTGGAGTCTTGATATTTGAATCCTCTGACGTGAGTAAAACACGTGGGACTTTAAGGGGGCCATAAAAAATGCAGGGGGACAGCACCATGAGTTGAAATGACGTTTGGGATCAAATATCATTTTTAGAAAGAAAATCTGTAAGCAGTATGGATCTCAATCCAATATATATTCATTGCTATATCTCCAATCCATCCTTTCTTTTTAATGGAACCGATGCGTGTAGTAGTAGTTTGAAGCGTAAATTCCCATTGGCTATTTTCAATTAAAACTTAAGTGAACGCTTCGATAATACATAGAGTACATAGTAATGCTCTTTCCAAGGACTCTGAAGTAGATCTGAGTTTTGGAAGCATTTTTTTTTTTGGTCCGAGTTTTGGAAGCATTTTTTCCGTTTGGTCGGACTTTTGGGAGCATTTTTTTTTGGTCTGACTTTTGGAAGCATTCTTTTTTTGGTCTGAGTTTTGGAAGCTTTTTTTTTTTGCAGGGTCACGCAAAGGAGAGGAGCGCGATGGCGACTCGCCCACCCAACCTGAAACAGTCACAGTGGAGTTGAGCTTGGAGCTGAAAAAGTGGCGTCACGCCTCCGAGGTGGCGCCGCTCACACCCGCCAATTCCTGAGGCAAGACACTTTTTCAACCCATCACTTTTATTTGGTAAGAAAAACCTTGGTAGAAAGAGCCCAAACAAGTGCTTTCGAGTGTTGCGCCGGCATGCACGCTATCCGAGTTCGATAGAAAAGTATTTCCAGGCATAGAAAAATTAAATATGGCTCACTCCTCAATTGTCACAATGTTACTCCATTCTTCATTTGAAATCATTTTTAGGATTCCTTTATAGATCTCTCTATATATATATCTATGACGGACTATTCACACAAGGTTAAGAATGTCCACGAGGTCACACTGTAACTCCTGCAGTTTCTCTGGGTGGGACCCTCGAAGCGTCCAAGCAGAAGGAAGCAAGGTAGCCTTTTGTGATCAGTGTGACAAGCTGTGCAAACAACATGTTTAGCCCTCAAGTCGCTTTGAAATAATATCAGAAGGTGCGATCGTCGTTGCAGTCTTCGCTCCGGTGGCCAAAGACCTCGCAGGTTTCGCAGTACGGCCGCTCGGCCCCCTTGACGCCGTGGTACGTGGTGTGTGGGGGAGAATCGGGCAGCTGTGCTTGCGCGGGGCAATCCTCCGTGTCGTGCAGGTCGAAGCAGTCGCAAATGTCGCAGAACAGTCGAGGAGCGAGCTTCTTCTTCTTCTTCTTCTTTCTGACAGAGTCATTTTCCTCCCTGCCCAAGAGAACAGAGAACATTTTGTGGTTAATCCAATGACTTTGTTGACTAATATTACATACGACTTAGGTTTACAGTAATGTCAAGATCCACCATCTCAAACTATTTTGGTTTGCTCATTTTCTGTTACCAAAGAAGACCTTTGAAGAATCAGGCAAAAGAATAGAAAGAGGCATAGATAGATGCGTTAGCGGTTTTCAACTGACCCGTCGAAGTCGTCCGGTTCGTCGGCGTTGTTGCCGTTGAGAGCGGCCGCTGCCATTTTCTCCAACTGGTCCTTGAGGTCCAAGTTGTTTTTCCGCAAATCAATGATGACTGAATTCAGGAAGTCAACCTAGCAACAAAGAAATGAAAATGATTCAGAAGTTGCATACATGTATGCGTACGCGTCCGCATACATGTATGCATAGGCGTCCGCATACATGTATGCGTACGCATACATGTGTGCGTACGAATACATGTGTGCGTACGCATACATGTGTGCGTACGCATACGCACACATGTATGCGTACGCATACATGTGTGCGTGTGTGCGCACGCATACGCACACATGTATGCGTACGCATACATGTGTGCGTCCGCATACGCATACATGTATGCGTATGCGTCCGCATACATGTATGCGTATGCGTCCGCATACATGTATGCGTATGCGTCCGCATACATGTATGCGTATGCGTCCGCATACATGTATGCGTACGCGTCCGCATACATGTATGCGTACGCGTCCGCATACATGTGTGCGTCCGCATACATGTGTGCGTCCGCATACATGTGTGCGTACGCATACATGTGTGCGTACGCATACATGTGTGCGTACGCATACATGTGTGCGTACGCATACATGTGTGCGTACGCATACATGTGTGCGTACGCATACATGTGTGCGTACGCATACATGTGTGCGTACGCATACATGTGTGCGTACGCATACATGTGTGCGTACGCACACACGTGTGCGTACGCACACACGTGTGCGTACGCACACATGTATGCGGACGCGTACGCACACATGTGTGCGTACGCGTACGCATACATGTGTGCGTACGCATACATGTGTGCGTACGCATACGCATACATGTGTGCGTACGCATACGCATACATGTGTGCGTACGCATACGCATACATGTGTGCGTACGCATACGCATACATGTGTGCGTACGCATACATGTGTGCGTACGCATACGCATACATGTACGCGTACGCGTACATGTACGCACACGCGTACATGTACGCGTACGCGTACATGTACGCACACGCGTACATGTACGCGTACGCGTACATGTACGCACACGCGTACATGTACGCACACGCGTACATGTACGCGTACGCGTACATGTACGCGCACGCATACATGTACGCGTATGCGTGTACGCGTACATGTACGCGTACATGTATGCGTACGCGTACATGTACACATACACATACATGTATGCGTACGCATACATGTACGCGTACGCATACGCGTACGCATACATGTACGCGTACGAATACATGTACGCGTACGAATACATGTATGCGTGTATGCGTACGCATACACGCATGCGTGTATGCGTACGCATGCGTGTATGCGTATGCGTACGCATGCGTGTATGCGTATGCGTACGCATGCGTGTATGCGTACGCATGCGTGTATGCGTACGCATGCGTGTATGCGTATGCGTACGCATACATGTATGCGTATGCGTACGCATACGCATACATGTATGCGTATGCGTACGCATACATATACATGTACGCATACGCATACATGTATGCGTATGCGTACGCATACATGTATGCGTATGCGTACGCATACATGTACGCGTGTATGCGTACGCATACATGTACGCGTGTATGCGTAAGCATACATGTATGCGTGTATGCGTAAGCATACATGTATGCGTGTATGCGTAAGCATACATGTATGCGTGTATGCGTAAGCATACATGTATGCGTGTATGCGTAAGCATACATGTATGCGTGTATGCGTAAGCATACATGTATGCGTGTATGCGTAAGCATACATGTACGCATACATGTATGCGTGTAGGCGACGCGTACGCCTACGCATACATGTATGCGTACGCCTACGCATACACGTATACATGCATGCGTACGCCTACGCATACACGTATACATGCATGCGTACGCCTACGCATACACGTATACATGCATGCGTACGCCTACGCATACACGTATACATGCATGCGTACGCCTACGCATACACGTATACATGCATGCGTACGCCTACGCATACACGTATACATGCATGCGTACGCCTACGCATACACGTATACATGCATGCGTACGCCTACGCATACACGTATACATGCATGCGTACGCCTACGCATACACGTATACATGCATGCGTACGCCTACGTATACATGCATGCGTACGCCTACGCATACACGTATACATGCATGCGTACGCCTACGCATACACGTATACATGCATGCGTACGCCTACGCATACACGTATACATGCATGCGTACGCCTACGCATACACGTATACATGCATGCGTACGCCTACGTATACATGCATGCGTACGCCTACGCATACATGCATGCGTACGCCTACGCATACATGCATGCGTACGCCTACGCATACATGCATGCGTACGCCTACGCATACATGCATGCGTACGCCTACGCATACATGCATGCGTACGCCTACGCATACATGCATGCGTACGCCTACGCATACATGCATGCGTACGCCTACGCATACATGCATGCGTACGCCTACGCATACATGCATGCGTACGCCTACGCATACATGCATGCGTACGCCTACGCATACATGCATGCGTACGCCTACGCATACATGCATGCGTACGCCTACGCATACATGCATGCGTACGCCTACGCATACATGCATGCGTACGCCTACGCATACATGCATGCGTACGCCTACGCATACATGCATGCGTACGCCTACGCATACATGCATGCGTACGCCTACGCATACACGTATACATGCATGCGTACGCCTACGCATACACGTATACATGCATGCGTACGCCTACGCATACACGTATACATGCATGCGTACGCCTACGCATACACGTATACATGCATGCGTACGCCTACGCATACACGTATACATGCATGCGTACGCCTACGCATACACGTATACATGCATGCGTACGCCTACGCATACACGTATACATGCATGCGTACGCCTACGCATACACGTATACATGCATGCGTACGCCTACGCATACACGTATACATGCATGCGTACGCCTACGCATACACGTATACATGCATGCGTACGCCTACGCATACACGTATACATGCATGCGTACGCCTACGCATACACGTATACATGCATGCGTACGCCTACGCATACACGTATACATGCATGCGTACGCCTACGCATACACGTATACATGCATGCGTACGCCTACGCATACACGTATACATGCATGCGTACGCCTACGCATACACGTATACATGCATGCGTACGCCTACGCATACACGTATACATGCATGCGTACGCCTACGCATACACGTATACATGCATGCGTACGCCTACGCATACACGTATACATGCATGCGTACGCCTACGCATACACGTATACATGCATGCGTACGCCTACGCATACACGTATACATGCATGCGTACGCCTACGCATACACGTATACATGCATGCGTACGCCTACGCATACACGTATACATGCATGCGTACGCCTACGCATACACGTATACATGCATGCGTACGCCTACGCATACACGTATACATGCATGCGTACGCCTACGCATACACGTATACATGCATGCGTACGCCTACGCATACACGTATACATGCATGCGTACGCCTACGCATACACGTATACATGCATGCGTACGCCTACGCATACACGTATACATGCATGCGTACGCCTACGCATACACGTATACATGCATGCGTACGCCTACGCATACACGTAGGCGTACGCCTACGCATACACGTAGGCGTACGCCTACGCATACACGTAGGCGTACGCCTACGCATACACGTAGGCGTACGCCTACGCATACACGTAGGCGTACGCCTACGCATACACGTAGGCGTACGCCTACGCATACACGTAGGCGTACGCCTACGCATACACGTAGGCGTACGCCTACGCATACACGTAGGCGTACGCCTACGCATACACGTAGGCGTACGCCTACGCATACACGTAGGCGTACGCCTACGCATACACGTAGGCGTACGCCTACGCATACACGTAGGCGTACGCCTACGCATACACGTAGGCGTACGCCTACGCATACACGTAGGCGTACGCCTACGCATACACGTAGGCGTACGCCTACGCATACACGTAGGCGTACGCCTACGCATACACGTAGGCGTACGCCTACGCATACACGTATGCGTACGCGTACACGCATGCGTACGCGCATGCGTACGCCTACGCATACACGCATGCGTACGCATACACGCATGCGTACGCATACACGCATGCGTACGCCTACGCATACACGCATGCGTACGCCTACGCATACACGCATGCGTACGCATACACGCATGCGTACGCCTACGCATACACGCATACGCATACATGTATGCGTACGCATACGCATACATGTATGCGTACGCATACGCATACATGTACGCATACGCATACGCATACATGTACGCGTACATGTACGCGTACGCATACATGTATGCGGACGCATACACGCATACATGTATGCGGACGCATACACGCATACATGTATGCGGACGCATACGCATACATGTATGCGGACGCATACATGTATGCGGACGCGTACATGTACGCGTACATGTATGCGTGCGCGTACATGTATGCGTGCGCGTACATGTATGCGTGCGCGTACATGTATGCGTGCGCGTACATGTATGCGTACGCGTACATGTATGCGTACGCGTACATGTATGCGTACGCGTACATGTATGCGTACGCGTACATGTATGCGTACGCGTACATGTATGCGTACGCGTACATGTATGCGTACGCGTACATGTATGCGTACGCGTACATGTATGCGTACGCGTACATGTATGCGTACGCGTACATGTACGCGTACGCATACGCATACATGTACGCGTACGCATACGCATACATGTACGCGTACGCATACGCATACATGTACGCGTACGCATACGCATACATGTACGCGTACGCATACGCATACATGTACGCGTACGCATACGCATACATGTATGCGTACGCATACGCATACATGTACGCGTACGCATACGCATACATGTATGCGTACGCGTACACATACATGTATGCGAATGTATTGAAAAAAAAACAAAGAAAAATTAAAGGCTATGCTGAAAACCAAATGTACCTCTGCCTCTGTGTCTTTGTCCCTCCCTCGCTTCACAACGGCATTACCTGCACACAGCACATGAGCGGATATCACAATCAGCAAATCCATCCATGTCCACAACTATTCCAAATGCACGTCAAAAGCACCAGAGGTGGCGGCGGTGTCCAGCTCCTCTTTTAGCCTTTCCACTCGCTCTGTGAGCTGAGCCTTGTCCTGCTCCAACGAATCGATGACAGCCTGCAGTGTCTGGGATGAGGCACTTTGCTCCCGCGCGACAGCCAGCTGAAAGGCAATAGACAAATAAAAAAGGGAAATAGTAGCATTGATAATAGTAGTAGTAGTAAAATTGTAGTACCAAATATATAGTTGACTTTACCTCGTTCTTCAGGGCTTCGATCTGCTGCACCTTCTCCGACACTAAGGCACTATTTTTATGGGCGGACTTGTGCAACACTGATTTTTCTTTGTCCACCCTCTCCTTCAAGGTGCTCTCGCTGTACACACAACCAAAAGCAAAAAAATAAAATAATTAAAGAACACTATTAAGGAAATGAATTCTATTTTGCCTGTTGATCCCCAGCAAGTCTTTCTTGGGGACAGAAGATGACAAGTGCAACATTTTGCTGAAATTAACAAAGAAGTAGCTGTAGGTATAACATGGCAGGCTTTGGGATTAATATAAAAAAAACATTTGATTAACATTATTCAGTGCTGTTACTGTTTCAAAGGTTAATGAAAAATATCTTATTAGCACACCTTTGCTTCAACGCTTTCAACTGTGCTTGGAGTTTAGAGTACTCGTCCTGAAGCTGAAAACAAAAACAAAATATGAGATTAGGGTCAATATCATAAGGACGTTAATATGCCTGTTTTTGTGAATGCAAAATATCAAATTATTCAATTTGAAAAAAAGAATGAAGTCTATCTTGATGAGAAGCCGATGCTTTTTAAGGACAGAAATTGCAATTTTCGTAGCAGAAGTTTAAGATGTTGTGGCGGCCAAATTGCTTTTAATGTCATATCTCAATTTTTTTCAATGGTTGCAAATGTCACTTTCGAACAAGAAATAAAAAGACAAAAAAATCAAAACGGAATTTTGTTTTATTTTATAAACAGAAATGTACAATCATTTCCTTTCAAAAAGGAAGTAACGTGGTACAACCAGAAAGTGTCTCCGTAGCGGTCTAGGGTTCGCCAAGTCTCTGGGTGCAATAATAGCATGAGATACACATTACGCAGGTATCAAGGCTTAAATATTTTAAGGATCGACCGCAAGACCTTCGTCTGGCCAGTCAGACCACGTTTAACTACAGTAAGATGGCAGGCACAAGGTTTCATGTAAGATACGGTTTATTTTTTGTTTAGCGTTTTATCTGTTTATCTTTTATCTATTTTGAAATAAATAACCGTATCGGCCATCTTTGTCCCCTTGCAGTTTTGTGCATGTCTTTTTATGCGCGTATAAGCCGCAACCTCGATTCAGTCTTTATTTTTGCGCCAAATACGGCCTATATGCGAGTAAACATGGTAAGTATCTAGACACGCTTTATAAAACCAATGCATTATTATTATAAGCAGGAAAAAAAACAACTTACTTTTAGTGCTAATGGCAGCGTGAAGTAGCCAAAGTGAAGCATACCTTGATAAATTCACTTTGGTCATGGTGATTTTTCTTCTTATCCTTAGTCAGCTCCTTCTTCTCATTTTGCAGCATCTGAAGTGAAGATGACTTGATTGACATGGCCTCCTTAAGCTCATTGCTGAGGAGGAGCAAAAAGACAAACACTTGCGTCATTAACACTTCTCACAATAAACGCCTAGTTACGTACGGGTGGATGGACATGCTCACATTTCGCGGGAGAGGCTCTCCGTCTTTTGGCTTTCCTCACGAAGCTGCTCTTTGGATGTGGTCAGCTCCTGCTGGAACTTTGATTGGTCTTGTTTTAAGGCATCAATCTTAACAGACAATAAATGCAAAGCTGTTAGAGAGAACATTTTATACTAAACTGCAATACAAAATAGCAGAAAAACACAATTGAGGAAAAGAAATACGATGAAGAAAATGTCAACAAAAACTAAATATTTTACAAAAATTCAATACACTGAAACCTTAAAATAAAACATTCGAAAATTAGATATCAGCTAACTATGAAAATATTATACCAAAATTATATTTATTGAAGGCCAAAATACAAAGTAGAAACTAGCAAACAAAAAATGAAAATACAAGAATACTGAACAAAATATGAAAATTACTTTCAGAATTAGATGAAAGATAAATATGAGAACTAAAGAAAAAATACTACAATATATTAGAATCTCAAAACACTGTCACGCAACTACTAAGATGGAGATTTTGGCTCATTTGGAGGCCCTGATTTAAAAACGATCAAAGTTATCTTCTATCACATCACTTTTTGAGGTCCAAATTCCCTCAGATTCCGTACAGCAGACATTAAAAGTACCGTATTTTCACGACTATACGGCGCATCGTATTTTTAGCCGCAGTGTCAGTAAGGAGTGCTATTTCTGTATTTTAAACACACAAAGGACGCACCGTTTTAAAGACGCAGCTAGGCATGGCATCTCATGCTATTTCATTATTTTAAACACACAAAGGATGCACCGTTTTTTTAGACGCATATATGTTATATATTATATATGAATATCTAACCGCAATAGCGCTAGCTACCGGAAGCAGCCTATTTCCGGTTTCCGGTGCGCAGTGACTGCTGGGATATATAGTCCTTGCACGCTACACCCACACGCTAAAAACACGTTTTTAAAAAGGCAACGGAAGCAAAACTGAGTTGGATTGTACTTTATTTGGCCATTTTACAACTTACTCACGTCATCATCACCCACAAATCCATCAAAGTCCTCCTTTTCTGTGTCCGAATTGAACAATTGTCCAAATGAGTCATCGAAAATGCTAGCTAGCTAGCTAGCTGGCAGCTAGCGTAACTTTTCCAACGGTGCTTTCCATGTTTCGTCAAGCTGTATTGATGTTGATGTATACAGGCCACAATCCATTGGGTGTACTGACAAAAGAACTACTACATATCCCAGCAGTCACTGCGCAGTACTTTGTCTACGGGAAAATAGTAGACTGTACCCTATCAACTGATTCATTTTATTTTATCGTGATAACAATTTTAGTATTGGTCCATATATAAAGCGCACTGGATTATAAGGCGCTCTGTCTATTTTGGAGGAAATTTAAGACTTTTATGTGCGCCCTATAGTCGTGAAAATACGGTATCTTTAAAAAAATAGATTCAGCAATATATCGTCTTATTCCATTGCAAAATTTGGAATTGTATTGATTCAAAATATGTTTGGTGGAAATAAGCAATAGGTGGCAACATTTGCATCCACTAGTACTAAATACAAATCCCAAAACCTTTTTTTAAGTACTATTTCAATCTCATTGGTTTACAGCTAACAACACAACAGAATTTTGTTTTCGTTTTTTTTCAAAGAAAAACACTATAGATTCAGGGTATTTACCTGCGTCTCCATCCCCCGCTTGGAAGTTTGAAGACCTTCCAGCTGAACTTGAGCTTCATTCTTATCCTGAAGCAAGCTGTCTCTCTCTTTTGTGAGCTGCTTGAGAACCTCAGCCGTCAGACCTGACGCCTCAGAGGCCTAAGCAAGCACAAGCAGGAACAACATGTTTCTATTTTTCTTAAATTCATTGTAACCGATTGCCAATACGTCTAATTTTACGACGACAGAGGGTGCCCACATCATCATCATTCCAGTCTTTTAAAATCAATAGCATCCTCACATTAGATTCACTTTCGATAGATTGTTCATTCATTTTGTTTAATGAGTATAAGTTTTCAAGTCAACCAAAACTGCAAATTGCAGAAAGTTTCAAGCAAGCATGCATAAACTCTTACTTGAGAAACTGTGAGCAAGAAAGTTAAAAAAAGGTGCTGATTAGAAATTCTTAATGATTTAAGAAATTAGTATTTTTAAGCCAGAAGTGCAATTTTAATTTTGTCTGAAAAGAGCATGAAATGGATTGTGCACTTTTAATGGTAAAATGTTTCAGTACCTCTTGAAGTTTCATGATACAAAGAAATTATAAAGAAATGTTTCCATTCTAGGCTTGGTTTCAGTTTTCTTTTAAAATATCAACAGCACCAAACCCCATCAAGACAACAGTTGTCAATCAGGTTAGAAGCCCACAGGAAAGAAAAACAGGTCGTAAGTGAAGTTGAGAAATGTTTTTTTTTTGTTTTTAGATAGAGGAAAGGGAAGCTAGCTAGCATACATGCAGTGAGTGAAATGAGTAAAATAAAATGATAGGAACCAGCGGCAGAAAGTGAGCAAAGGAATACCTCAAGCTGCTTAGCAATTGCCTGATTAAGTTGGGACCGGAGCAAGTCCGTCTCAGCGAGGGCTTCCTGGTGTCGCTTCTCCAGCGTGACCTCGCCTGCCCGGAGGGCTTTGATGTCCTCCTGGGATTTCGCTAGCTCGCCGGCGAGCCGCGATTTTTCCAAGAGCCACTGTGAAACATCTTGCTCCGAGCGACTGTGTCCGATTAGGAGCTCCTCCTTCTCCGTTTCCAAAGCCGAAATTTGCTTGCCCATCTGGTCAATTTTGGATAAAAGCGATTCCTTCTCTTCTTCTACGTGACGGTTAGCTAGCTCTTGTTCCTTCAAATTTGCCTTCACTAGCTCCGTTTCTGCCATTAAAGAGTTCGTCAGCTCCTCTCCATTCTTAAGTTGAGAGGAGATGTCGTCATTCTCCTGTTTTAGTTTGGACATGGCGTTTTGCAGCTCTTCCAATTGCTCGGTAGCTTGTGAGCATTTTTGGGATTCGGCCTGGAAATTCTTCTCTAGATTATTCTTGGACTCGGACAACAACGCAGTTTGTTTAATCAACTCTTGAGTTTCCTCAAAGAGTTGCGTTTTTTCAGTTTGTGATGAGTCCAAGCGTTTCGTAAGCTGTCCAAGTTCAGAGGTGGATTTCTCCAAATGCTTTTCTAGGTCACTGTGCTTTTGGGCTAGATCCGCTTTAGCTATTTCCAGGAGTTTGAGATCAGAGGAGCGTTTCTGGAGTTCGCTCTGAAGCTCGGCCTTTTCTTTTGCTAACGAAGTCACCTCGGCTTCGGCTGCATCTTTCTTGCTGGTGGTTTCCTCAAGGATTCCTTCTAAACGGGACTTCTCCTGACTTAGGCCACCGTGAGTTCTGGAGAAGCTGTCCAACTGGTCCTTTGTGGCTTTTGAATCACTCACTAGTTTATCTCGTTCCTGGCCAAGGGTGCTAAAGTCATCTGAAATCTTTAAGACCTTGACTTCTAATTCCTCTTTCTCTGCAGCCAGACACTCCAAATGGTTTTTATGCTGCTCGATTTCCGCTTCGAGGGTCAGTTTGTCTTTTCTCAACGCGTGCAACATCTCAGAGGTTTTGGAATTCTGCGCTCGAAACGTCTGCCTCTCTTCCTCCAAAGACGCAGACGCATTGGTCAGATTTTCACCAGATAGACTCAATTGCTGAACCAAGTCTTTTATCTTTTGCTTCATTTCTTCATTGTCTTTAATCAGCTCATCTTTCTCCGTGCAGACTTTTCTCTGGATGTCGAGCAAGTTTTGCTTCTCCTGCAGAAGGTCAAGTCTTTCCGAATCGGTCACCTGGCTGCTGGTCTTGGACTCCTCCAGCATCTGGACCAGACTGAGGTGAGATGCCTTGAGGTCTTTGCATTCACGCAAAGAGCTGTCTAGCTCTTTCTTGGTGAGGTTTAGCTTATTTTGGAGTTCCTCCTTTGTCGCCTCCAGGGTCTTTTTGTCCAGTGCGACAGTACTGATTTCAGAGGACATGGTGGCCTTCTCTTGGCTTAGCGTTTCCACAAGAGTCTGCAGCTGTGTGTTTTTCATCGTCAGGTCTTCTTTCTCCAAGTTCAGTGACTGCAGCTTGCCAAGCAACTCTGAATTCTTCACATCCAGAGACTTTTTGGCCTTTCGGGCTGCGTCTCGCTCCAAGATGACCTTCTCGTTCTCACACCCAAGTTTAGACGTGGTTCCTGTGAGGTCCTCTTCTAGCCTACTTCGCTCTTTGCAGACATTTTCAAGATCCTCCAGTAGCTGCTTCATCTTACCTTCTACCTGTTGAGCATCCTGCTGGTTTTTGCTCAGCGTGACGTCCTTTTCCTCGTTTTGTTTCTGGAGTTCTTTGAGATCGGTCTGTTGTCTGTCATTAGTGCTTTTAAGTTGTGTATTTTCAGTTTGGAGCTCCTGATGAGAATTTTTGAGCATCTGCAGCTGGTCGCTTAGCAATGTTCTTTCTTCTTCTGAGTCTTTGTTGCTGTCGAGTAATTCTTTCTCAACTTTTGAGAGTTTCTCTACGGTTAGGAGTAAGTCTTTGTTCCTTACGGAGAGCTCTTGAAGAGCAGGAAGCTGACTTTGTAGCTCTGAGAGCTGTGTTTCCAGTTTGCATTTCTCAGCACAAACATCTTCATTTTCCTTACACTGGCGCTCCAGATGTAGATTTTGCTCTTCTAGTTTTGTAGTCAAGCCTTCGATATCACGTTTGGATGAGTCGAGCATAGCAGTAAGATGCTAGGGAAACCAAGTTGATTGGGGAGGGGGGGGGAATAAAAACAAGTTGGGAAGATGAGTTGCACACACAAAAAAGTAAGATGAATCCAAAATAAACCAAGCCAATGTGGATGAATACAAATGGAAAGGTTAAGCTGCAGAAGCTTTTTTGAAAAACAGTCAAAAGTTTCTACCAAAACCAACAAAACCACTTTCAATAGCAGTGTAATAGTAAATATTTCTTCTCAGGATAGGCATAATGAGTTCCCATACGGAAGATATGGTATGTTGAATAACACCACGCTAGAACAACACAATTACTCCATAAAATTAATTCAACTGCTGGTTGATATTAATTTCTATTTCAAGCAACATAGAATTGATTTTTTTTGAAGTCTCTTTTCCATAAAGATTTGTTTTAATATATGTTTTGCTTTGTTATATATATATATATATATATATATATATATATATATATATATATATATATATATATATATATATATATACACACACACATACATACATATATATACATACCTATACATATACCTATACACCTATATACATATATATAACCCTAACCCCTATAGATACACATATTTACCATATTTAAAATCACTAAACCACTTTGAATAATTAAATTTTACGACTTGAAACCAGATTAAATGTTTTCCAAAAATGACCCAATCAGGAAATGACAATAATACCTCGAGTTAGTCAAACTTTTACGAGGGCGTCAACGAGTCCAGAAAGAATGTATTCACTCGATGTCACTCGATTAAATTCTACAGTTTATAGTTCATAATGATGCCTATTTAATGATGTATGATATGACATGATATGTGATGATAGAATTTAAGGATTGATTTCGAAAAGGGGTAAATTGCACATTTGGGGAAAATTGTTACAGCTTTACTTTACGCCCATGATGGTACATATTATTCTAGAAATTATCAAATTAAGATTGTTAAAGAGAAGCTGGCCCTCGCTGGTTTGAGGATAAGAGAAGTTGGTGGTAAGTAACATTTTTGACTATTAGATATAAAAAAGAGCTGTGAGGTATTTATAAATACCATCAGTTTGTCATCCCCTTATAAAAGTGCATTGAGAGAAAATCCCTTCACCCTGAGTGCATCTGAAGCAACCGGCAGCTGACGTAGTCAATGGCTGTGAATACTTTTTCAATTATGAACCATTCAGCATACAAAAAATATGTGTCCTTACTTGCAGCTTTTCCTTGTATGTCTGTAGCTCAGACACCAGCTTCTCGAGGTCTTGGCATCTGTCCTTAGAGGAGGAGAGTTCCTGTTTCAGGTTGCCCAGTTCATTTTTCAGTCCCTGGACTTCCTGGCCGTGAAGCTCGGAGGTCTGCGAGTGTGCGTTTTCCACAGACAACTTAAGTTCCTCGGCTTCAATCACACCCTGCTGCACACTCTTTTCCTTAAAAATAAAAAAATAAATGGAAGGAACTGATTCATGGTGCTAACAAACAAGACAAATGGTATTTCAAGAAAAAAAACAGCACAAGTTTGTGAATATTAAACTAGGTCTTTTCATGGGACAAAACGTAGGACTTTCCTGGCATCTTAAAATAATGTGATTTGATAAAAAAAAAAGAAGTGAAACCACTATCAAAAAAGTATGGTGCACATTTTCATACATATTGTACCATTATAACAATCTGTCAGTGTTTTGATACAGCTTCAGGGGTGGACCTTTTGCACGGCAATGCGCTCGTAACATAACATAAACAAATTTAAATGAACTTTGATTACGATGCAGACACACTCAAAAAGAAATTTAATCTAACGTTGCACTAAACTTTTTAAATTTTGATACCTTTCTTCTCCCGAGTTGGCTCTATTTGCCCCGCCTCCACCCTGACTTTCAGATGCAACCTATCAAGGGTTGTTTGCTTTTGTCTTCCCTTCAAAATATTCCCAAAATAATGCACACAATTGACCTTACAATAGGATAACACACGACTACTTGCCAACCTGGGGAATTAGTACTCCTCTCGTATTAGCGAACAAGCTCCGCCATTCGCACTGACTAACAGGAAAAAAAAACACTGAAAAAAAATGCTGCGCTCCGCCCAGTGCTCATAGAGAGATTATACGAGGGAGTTGCGGGGAGAGAGACAGCCTCTCGCGTCCGCTGTCTGCTCGTATGTCAAAATTTGTCTCGTATCTCAAGATAAATATCTGCCCGAAATTTTACTCGTATCTCAAATTGCTCGTATGTCGGGGCACTCGTATGTCGAGGTACCACTGTATGTGACACTTATCAAAATGAAAACTAATTCTGTTTTAGGAATTATAGCTTGAGTGATAAGTCATTGGCTGAGAAATGTATGTGGGGGGAAATTAGCCAACATTTGTTGGGGAAAAAATATATAACAAACTTTAGCGCCCAAGATTGACAAATAGATTTATACACAACCATTTAAAAAAAAAAAATAATTTGATAATGTTCATCCTTTAAAAGAATCATATGACTACTAACCAATATTGCAATCTTGTCCTGGAGAGTTTTTGTTTGAGCATCATGACTGTCTTGTGCCACACGCAGTTCCTCCTCTTTGTTGGACAGCTCCTTTTCACGTCGGTCATTAGAGTGGGCTACCTTGTTCTTTTCCTCATCCAACTGACTCTGCAACTCCTCCAACTTTCTGAGTAAGGGAAGGTAAACAGATGCCAAATGTGAGAAATGGGCTAAAATACTACAAAGAGAAAGGATAGGAGAACAGGGTTAAGTTGAATTGTATTTTGGAGGACTTTTGATGGAATAGTGTCCAACACCTTTCTTTCTCCCGGAGATTTTTGTTCATTTCGGTCAGTTGCAAGGAATTGTCACCGGATGCAGAAATCATGTCAGAAATTTCTTTCTCCAATTTGTTCTTGTCTTCAGCAAGTTGACGCAGCTTCTGGTCCGCGGATGCCAGTTTCCTCTCTAGCTCTGAGAAGACCCATGTCACAGAATGAGTTGATACAATTTATAGTTCATATACAAAAATAGAAAAAAAACAACCTCATGTTCTTTGGTTTCCCTTAAAACGACTTCTAAGTGACTGATTCAATGATGCGAGGATGCCAAGATAATGACTTAACGTGCGATGAAATGGACTGAGCAATGTTGACCAAATAAATGATCATATTTACCTTGCATAGCTTCTGCTGATTTGATCTGCTCCTGTGTTCTTGCAGACAACTTCTCCTTCTGCAGGTAAGGAAAATACTTGTAAACTATGAAAACTAAAAACAGGAAGTGTGCAGTGCAATACATGTATAATGCATTGTGATGACATTAGTATATTCCTCCAAGAACTGATTTTGCATGTCGTTGGCGTTAAAGGACATGAGATTCTTTTCACCAAATGTTACTACAATTTGCAAGTGTACTAAAAAATGGTCTACATTTGTAATTTGCTGCATAAAATCCATGAATGATACTCTTCTCTCAATTTTCTGGAATTCATGCTGATAAAAGGAAGCACAATATGGCTTGCATACTAGTAATTAGTGTTTAGGTATTAATTGAATTGTTTGATTTTCATGAAAATGATGGAATTTCCAAGCTCAAAGATTCGTGAGTGCACGAATTAACATTGCAGTCTACAATCAATTCCATTTTGATTCATTCTTTCATCTCCCTTCCAACTTAATCTGAAGAGGGAGGGTAAGTCATACGAATCGAACGAGTGAAAGATCCAAAAGCTCAAACTCACCAGGCCTCCAAGATCTTCCTCCATAGCTTCTTTTTTCTCCTCCACACTGGTTAAACTTTGTTGTAGTGCAATGATTTCCTTTTGTCTTCCCTCCAACAGTGAGCTCAGTTCACCAACTAACTTTTAAGCCAAAAAAACAAAAACACAACCTTACATATGGGGATCAAGAACCTAGATATTTGTTGTACCTGGTGCTAGCATTGCTAGCATTCACTTGCACACGTGACAGAAAACACCCGACTTAAAGCAGCTGCGACAGGTCGTTTACGTTAGCCGAGGCTGTCGGCACCACACTTCGATCCTGATGGGAGCCTAACGATCATAAATTGTTTAGGTCCAAAGGAAACTAACAGACTGGATCAGATGTTACTCTTTCTCAGGCTATCTACCAATAGTACCTTGGCGATTGACATAATGAGCACCCCTGATGTAATGTGATGTTTAAGAAGCCACCACCAAATGATGGAAGCTTTGACTGTCCTGTCAGTTTGAACTCCAAGATTTTGGCTGAAATTACAACTGAAAATTGATCTCTGGAGAGAAAAAGACCAATCCCTAGTGAGACAAGACAACCATCAGATCAATTCAACCTGTCAGTTCAGAAGCAACAATTGAACTTGCACTTTTTGCTGCTCAACAAATCCAGGGACTTATTTGATAGTGTCTTGAGAAAAACAAAATTTGAAGACATAAAAATAGCCTAATCGCAGAGGAGGAGTGTAGTGAGGCTACATTTTAATGTTTAAAAGGGCTAACACCATTTTGAACTTACCATGTCCTGGAGAACTACTTAATACAAACAAATCATTTGTTCTTCACAAAAGTGGTCGTGAGGAAAACTCACCTCAGTATTTTGTAAGCTGACTTGCTTTTGAAGATCTAATTGCACCTTCTGGTTGCTTTGGGCACAACACGAAGTGCGAACCATTTGAACCACCATCTCCTGGGTTTCTTTATCGACCTGTGCCTGGCGCACTAGCTGGGCTCCCTTCTCCTCCAGCTCTTTCACCTTGAGCTCGGCAGCGTGAAGCTTCCCAAATACATCCTCCATCTCCACCAGGTGTTGGTTCTCGGCTTTGTCCACACCGGACCGCAGTGCATCGTCCAGGCGATCCTTGTCTTCTGCCAGGGAGGCGAGGCGCTCATTCAGGCGACAGATCTCCTGAGCATGGGCAGCGGCGGCTTCCTCCACAACCGTCTTATGCTCCATTTTCATTCGTTCCAGGACCTCCGTGTTGTCCTTGTCCGCCTGACTCAGGCGCATGCGCAGCTGCTCGTTGTCGCCAGAGAGCTTGATGTCCGAGGCCTGGAGCTGAGCGGCCGCTTCGGCATATGCCTTTTCTTGGGACTCCATCTTCTCCCGGAGCTCGGCCAGCTCCTCCCGACGCTCATTTTCAAGCGAAGCCAGTCGGTCCCTTAGAGAAGTGATCTCCTCAAGAAGGGGAGAGACGCCCTCGGGGTCACCTGAAGCTTGTTGGGAAGAGACACGGAGTTGCAAGTCGGCGACCTCTCGGGTGCGAAGCGATAGGTCTCGTTCCAACTCCATGATGCGGGATCGTTCCGACACAGTGGCGACCTTGAAAAGCAGACATCTTTATGGTTAAAACTATCCCTCAAAAATTATTTCTTGATTAATGGTACCCTTGTTGGGTGAACGAACGGAGGAGCTACATTTCGGCAGGAGAACAAAATGAACCAGAACAAAAGAGTTTTTTAGTTTTGTAATTGTAATTGAGTTTTAATTAATTGTGTTTGCAATGTGATGAATAAGTGTTAGTGATTTCAGCATGCACCTTAAATACTCCAAGCTTGTTAGAATGGATAACACTGAATTTCAACTGTGCAAAGCCTGTTTTTTTTGTTTTACCTGATAATATTGCTCTAAAAAATAATTCATAGTTAAAAACTTTTCTTTTCAACATCCAAGATTTATAAAAAAACATTAAAAAAATAAATAAAAATAAAAACTCCTTGCCCGACAACAAGATAGTGAGGTTTCCAGGAAATTGACAAAATCATTTTCCGGAGAAGAGAATGAAAATATATCTCTTTTTCCCCCACATCAACTATTTGAATGTGAGCCAAATGTGTGCATTCTCTAAACAGGCATTGCCTGACTAAACATACCCACTTATGGCCACAAAACAAATATCACGCTAATAAAAAATTGCATTTCTTCCCATACTCACGTAGCAATGAACAGAAGATTAACAATCTAAACATTATTGGGGGTCAGGAAAGTAGGAAAATACCCAACAAAAGTGGCCTAGTGTGCCAAAGTGACACCATGAGCTGACAAGAACGATCATATTTTAAGTCATTGACAGATAATTCAATTTCAAACAACACAGTACCTACCTACCCCTTGCGCAACCCACACAAAGGTCGCCTGTTTTCCCCCCTACTCTAACACGGAGCGGCATCCATTACCCTAGTGTCTTCTAAGTCTCTTTGGAGCTTCTCAGCTTTGGTCTTTTCAAAGTGCAGGCTCTGTTCAAGCTCCTGAATGTGGACATGCTCCAACCTGGTCTGCGTCTGTTAGTAAAAAAAGGGGCAGAGAGAAAGAGAAGGAGAACACACCAGTGCCACAATCACATGCTAGAACAGCACAGAAAGGTCAGGAAGTAGATCAGTCAGAAGCCGGGTGGACGGATGGACCCATGCATGATCGTTGAGGAAATGGGAAGACACAACACTTGGGTTGTACAAAGAAGGTGAATAAGCAGGCAGGAAAAGAGCAGTTAATGCAAATGTGAAGTTTGGATGTTCAGATGCAGCAGTTTAAAAAGGAGCAGTATGTAAGACTGTTGGTTAAGAATGGTATGCAACCATTATTAGAATATTGAATCGCTCAACATCTTCTTCCACTTTGGGTTGCCAGACAAGCGCTTTACAAACGGAGAATCATGCAGCGTTATGCATCATTGCATTTCAATCAGGAAAGACACTGATCAGGTGAACTTAGAGCTTTTAGCAAGGTAGGTTAAGACAAGAAAAGTAAAAAATAAAATAAAAAAAGCTGCGTTCAACCTCCAAATTTGTTTGATTTGCTATGAAGAGAACTACAGTGCTTTTCTCGACAACTTATCAGCACAATGGCAAATAATAATTCATTTTTTTAAAGGCATTGCGAGCATCCACAGATATATAAATTCTCTATCCATTTGCATTACGGGAAATCAGGATAAAGATGCCATCTATGCCACTGTCAATTGACCACTGTACAAAACATAAACTACCACACTTTTCTTAACTATCAGCACACTGCGACATAATATAGTATTTCGTAATGCACCGATTCATCCATTTCAATTATGCACTAACTTATACATGCCCGCATAAAGACTGTTTGGACGACATCAATGAACCCAGAAAATACACAATGTCACCAGGAGCATGCCAACTTTGTTTACAGTCCAAATGTCAATTTACCATACGGGAACATAACTCAAATGTAGATCAACTTCCTCGGAGAAATCGTGAAACCAGCATGTCATTAATTTGTTCCTTCTTATCAGCCGTCTCTGTAGTTCAACTGCATCTCAAATACAGCATATTCTTGTTTTTTGTCATTTGTCTTGACTCATTTGACATTCAGAATGACACTTTTTTTGCTCTACTGCCTCATGACAATCGATTCTGACTAATGTGGCAGAAACCTTAGTTTACAAAGCTGTGGCAACCTAGATGAAAAGAAAGAAATGATCTCTGCATTGGCTGATGGTAGAAGGTGGGACATTTGTTGTATAAACAAAGAATCAAAACAAAAACTTTTTGGGGATGACAAACGACTATAAAAATGTGAAAATCTCATCTTAACCATTGAGAACTATTTCCTAAAATCATGTTTCTTTAATCTCTGTTGAAATATTAGCGCCATTTAATGAATAAGTGAAGTGAAAATCTTACATATCGCTCCCTTAAATAATCAAAAACATGCAAATCAATGCCTGGTGATGAAGGTGGGGTTCGGATTACATCAAGTTTTCCATATAAACTATATTTTATTTTCTGTCAAATGCAGTTAAGGATGGAAGACTAAACAAAAGCTATGTTTCTTTCCAAAAGTCTTTTGTCAAACGACAACTTTAATAAGACTAACTGCAGTAACTGCAAATGAAGTCTGCGCGGCTAACAAGATCACACACTTTTGGACACATTGTGAAGTAACAAGTTGTATGTCACAACTACTGTTTTTAGAACTGCATCTCACCACTCAGATTTAGGTGTGTAGAAAAATAAAATGCACGCTATGCCTACATTCAGCTTCCTTTCACTTAAGCTTCCATAAAACTTAAATGATGGGATGCAAATAACCAGCAAACACAACGTTAGCAGCCTCAGGAATCCTCAATCTCAGAATATAAATCAGATTTCTACGTCTTCGACTGAAACCAAAAGTCATAGGAACACATTGGATGTCACACCATGTGGAACGAACGACAAGCAAAAATTGTGACACTTCAGATTTCCCGTGACGTGGTCATAAGGCATCAGCGGCTCAAAATTGGCAATATGTGACACTACACGAGGTGTTGGATCCCCCACCTCAAGATGTCAGCCCCTACAGTCCACAAAAACATTTAAGATGCAAAAGAGAAAAGCCATCCAGAAAAAGGAAAAGAAGTTCAAAGATGTGATGACAAAAACACAAAGGAAAAAATTAAATGTTCCTATCAGATTGATATGTGAAAATACCATAAAGGGTAAGTTAAAATGTCAGAGAGAGGGATATGCGTCTTTAAAAGCAATTTTAAACCTGGGAAAGAGGCGTATCGTAATTAGTCCCCCCACCTCATTTAATTAATTAATTTTGTATTACTGAGAATGCCAGTGCAGGGCAATGTACTCGCCGCACCTTTGGGTCTGTGTGAGCGTACGATCATGCTGATTGACTACGTTGTAGAAACACTTTGCTTAGCTATTAAGCCTAGCTGATAAACATCACTGTTAAGAGTATAGTGGTACCTCGACATACGAGTGCCCCGACATACGAGCAATTTGAGATACGAGTCAAATTTGGAGCAAATATTTATCTTGAGATGCGAGACAAATTTTGATCTACGAGCAGACAGCGGACGCGAGATGCTGCTCATAAGAAAATCATGGGCACTGTCTCTCCCCGCAACTCCCTCGTGTAATGTCTCTGCGAGCACCTCCCTCGTGTAATGTGTCTACGAGCACTGGGCGGAGTGTTGCATTTTTTCAGTGTTTTTTTTTTCCACCGTTAGTCAGTGCGAATGCCGTGTATACTACTTCTCGTTGGCAAGTGGTCGTGCGTTATCCTATTGTGAGGACATTTGTGGGCATCATTTTCGGAATATTTTGGAAACGATAGCTTGCATCTGAAAGTCAGGGTGAGGCGGGGCAAATAGAGCCAACCCGGGAGAAGGTATCAAAATTTAAAACAAAATTAGAATTAAGATCAGTGTAAGGTTTTATTAAATTTATTTTTGAGTGTGTCTGCATCGTAATCCAAGTTCATTTAAATTTGTTTGTTATGTTACGAGCACGTTGCCGTGCAAAAAGTCCCCTCCTCTCTGTCCCTCTCTCCCCTACGCGAAATCCGTCTAATTTTAGGATACTATTAAACACATTTTAGTACTATTAAACCACTAGTTATTTGTTACTTTGTTACTAGGTGGCGAATTAGAACAAATAAAAATGTTTTTCCAATCCAATATCCTGTTTTTGGTGTTTTTTTCAGAGGGTTGGAACAAATTAAATTGTTTTAGTTCATTTCTATGGCAAACGTTCGTTTGAGTTACGAATAAATCGACATACGAGCTCAGTCCCGGAACGCATTAAGCTCGTATCTCGAGGTACCACTGAAGTATGATAAAATTTGCTGTCATGTGTGTAAACCGGACACTACATCGTGAACGTTGGGATGAGACCTCTTACATCTTCGTGAATCGAAGCAAAATCATCAGGAAAGTCACAATGATTCCTTTCTCAAATGGTATAACCCTACTAAAATCTAACACCCACGATATGAGGAAACTGTAATGCGAATCAGAATTTTTGTGAAGGCACTATAATATATTTTAGGTGTCTGGGAGGGTGGGACAAACTGGGGAGCAACTCCTGTGATTCCATGTACATGCTGGAACAACATGGGAAGAAAATGAGAAAACTAAAAAATATAATTTAAGGGACGAGGACAAGAGTGAAGAGGAGATGATGCTATAACATCACTTAAAATGAGGCAACTAGGTACAGCATTAGTGGCCATAACACACATTTGTTGGACCTTTTTTAGTTATTTTTTGAGGGGGGGAAGTGAAGCTGCATGCGCCTTTCATAAACGGTTAGTGCACACATTCTAGGAAGGAAAAAGGGTAAAAGGTGCATCCTAACCCTGGTGGTCTGGTTTTAAAGCTTTAGTCTGAATCCTTCTGATTCAAACCAAGTCAGTCTCCGCTGTGGAAATAAATGAAAAATCCAGGAATCAGATCAGCTTCTACAACAGGTGGAATATTGCAGCGCAAAAGCTTCATGAAGCACATGATTCAAATATACTGTAAATGGCATGTTTCTCTAATTTGAATAAGCTTGGCAATAAATTACAAAGGATGCAACCATCAATACAGCTGCTGTTCCATGAAGCCCACAATATAATGAACTTATTATTTGGACATTACAAAATAACTCAAGGGGAAACTTAATTTGAAGTGTTTTACCAATATGTGTCCGATGTTAAACAACATGTTAATCAATTTGAAGACATGCAGCAAAAAAAGTGGGATGAAAAAGTTTGGGCGCCACTGAGAAGTGGCGCTATTTTTAATAATAAACCATTGGGTGTTGGATCAGCAAATTCATTTATTTAAGTTTATTGGTCTAAATGAAGTTGGAAAGTATATAAGCACCTTTGTCAATTTAATGATTTGAATACCTGTAACTTAACAGCACCAGTTAATTGGAAACCAAAAATGTCATGTGATCTTATCAACCTTTCAACCTCATAGAAAGACATGTAATCTTGAGAAAAGGTGTTCAATTGCATGTTATGTTTGTCCTTAAATTTCTAGCAAATACTGGCAGCATGAGGAGCCACAAAATGGCACTCCAAATACCTGAGATTTTTCAACATCATGCTTTGAGGGAATGCCACAAAATGTTTTTTCCACTATGAAAAGCAAATTGATAAATAGAAGAACAAACCCAATTCTGAGGCCAGAAGTACAGACCGAGATAAATATCAGGTGCCAAGGCAAAAGATGGTATGAATGGTCAAATACAAAGACCAGCACAAAATGACCCCAACATCATTTCTGGTGCAGGTGGTCTCACGGTTCAGCAATTCAGTGCGCTTTGCATGAGAAGAAGCTCTACGGGAAAGATCATGATGCAAAAGAAGACTTTTGTGCACACATCCCACAAACAAACTTGCTTGAGGTATGCAAAAGCACATTTGGGTAACCCATTTTCCTTTTGGAACAAAATACTGTGTAAAGATTAAATTATTTGGTAATAACAAAGGCTGTTACTCATGGTGAGTAAAGAACACGGCATTCCGATAAAAGTACTTTCCACACATAATAAAATCTGGTCGTGGATCCATCATGCCATGGGGCAGGTCCTGTTATTGAGAATCATGTTAAAAACAAAGGACTTGCATGGATTCCACTTAATATCAACAAATCCCTGGCAATCAATCACAACGTTGAAGTTACACCAGCGCTAAATATTACAACAATATTACAATCCGCACCATGGCTCAAAATCTAGTACTCATGCACATGAGTAAGTACAAGGAGGACCATCCCAGTCCCCCCTAAATATCATTTAAAATCAGTGGAGTGATCTGAAACTAGCTGTCCATGGTCGGTAACCATCAAGCCCAACTGATCTGGGCATGAAATGGTCCAAAACACCACAATACAGATTTTTACATAGAAATGCCAACTCACTAATCAGCAATTTGGGTGATAAAGAACCCCAAACATTTGTTTTTAAATGACAAATGTGTTTATTTATGACTGTACACACAATTTTTAGTCGCTGCAATTGAGCAGCTGTGAATCCCAGTGCCCTTTTTTACTCATGACCTGCCATTTCGGAGACCCCGGGCAGTTTCACGTTGGCATTCGGACCCACTGTTTGGCAGCGCTACCGGAATACCTCATCCATCCCAGCAGCCCCCAACAAACTCCTCCTATGTCAGCAATCCTGCTGGCAGGGTTGCGGCTTCAAGGTCACTTTAGCGGTGAAATGGGACATAAAAGCAGTTTCCCTCTATCCTTGCTCCACGCCAATTTCATGAACCCTTCTCAAATGGTTGTTAAAGATTGTCAAAAAAAAATCTCAGAGTCATGACAAGGCAAAATGAATGAATGTGGACAATGCAAATAACTTATTGAGCACTGAAAATATTGTTGCCCAAGGAATGTAGATATAACAATTATCTTGACAAGCCAAAAGGCCATTTCAAATTAACGGCAGCCGGGTATGAAGGGGTGTCGAAGGAAAGGTCGGTACGATGGGAAAAAGAATGGAGCCCTTGTTGGGCTGACGTACACAGCCAGGACATGAAGAGCATAGACTCCAGAAAGTCTATTAATATAGTCCCAAGAACTAATGCATTTATTTTTTTCATGCTTGAAGAAAATAGCAACTTTTCTTAGGTTAAACAGTGAGTATTTTAATAGTTGTGTAAAGAGGTCTACTAGATTCGACGAGAAAGGGTTTTTTATGCTTTTTGTGAAGTACTGAATGTATGAAATCATCCCAAAACAAAAATGGAACACATTCATTGCAAACATGTGTTGAGAACATACCTCAAGGTCCCCTTTGGTGATGCACGCTTCTTCAACACGGAACTGAAGGTCCTCAACCTTCCTATTTGCAGAAACAAATGCTTAACTTGAAACCTTGTTCACAGAGTGCTAAATTCAACACCTAGGCTTACCTCCGTTCCTCCTCCAGCTGATTGAGTAGCTCGACTTTATCTTTATCAGCCGCCTCCACCAAAGCACGTAATTGATCCATCTTGGCCTCCATCTTTCAAAAGGATAAACAAAGACACCATAAAGCAAAAGAGCATAAATAATACTTTGGGCAACGCTGACTTGAACTTCATAAATAAAGCATGGCAATAAGCACTCTTGAGCAACAACAACAACACTGCACTATTTCGTTGCAAGACTAACTTTTGTGTTCAAATACCACTAAAGCACTTTATTCGTGTTTATTTCTAGCATGAGATTCACTCAAACACAGGAATAATCTTTGGGGGGCAAATATTGTTATACAGTTAAAATACAGCTTGAATCATTGATGCCGCATCCTCCCCTCAAATAACAACTCTCCTCCTTCTTGCCTTAAATATCTACAGAGGCCTCATAGACCAAACGTACCAATGGCTGACATTAACCCGGGCCAAGTCCAATCTGACATGCAATTTATGAATGCACGCTAATAACGGTAAATAGCCAGTCCACCCAATATCAGTCATGTTATACCTGTCTCAGTCGGGCTGTACCTGCAACGCATTTTGTTGTACATTGACAATAAAGTTACCCATTCCATTCCATAACTATTTGCCGCTCTTCCTGCCAACACCTTGCCCTGAGACGTGCTTGAGACCACCCAACACTTGACATTGGTGTCTGCACCCGAAAAGAAATCATTGCCGAGATTCCATTCTTTGTGTTTGGGTGTACATGAGCAAGTTCTCGGGCTCCTTCCCTGATAGAGATGATATTCAACATCTAGCGTTTCATCCATCACCTTCGAGTCTGACTTCATTGGCACCTCCCACATGTGAGGAGTCCATTGGAAATGCATTTAGTTTCACAAATGTTGAATTGTAATGTCATTTCTGCTGTATTTCATTAGTTAAGGGTTTCAGCTTAATTACCTGTTCCTGGTCATCCCTGAGCAGAGTGACTTCCTGCTCCATCTCTCCAGCGTGGCTTGTGGCTTTGGCCACCTCAGCCTTTTCCATATCCCTCTCCACCATTAACTGCTCAATGTGCTGCTGTTTCTCCTTCAAAGCCTCCTGTAAGGCGGTGGTGCCTGAGATCTTGCGGTTGTACCGGGATGACGTTTCCGTCAGCTGAGAACAGGAGAAAACAGTCTTCCATAAAAATCAGCATATGAAAATTAAGTAGAGCTTCACCATAACAATAAATCAATAATATATATATATATCTTTTAAAAAAACACATGTACGCTTATACTCACAAAGGTCCCCTTTAGAATTTGCTGGGGCCAATCCCAAATTACTTTAAGCAGTTATTTGTAGCAAATTGAGTCACACTAATTTGTTGTAAGTAATAAAAATTGTAATTACATTTTTTTTTACATGTATGCATTTTTTTTAAAAGCAGTACAGTAATCCCTCGAATATCACGGCTTCAACTTTCGTGGCTTCACTACATCGTAGATTTTTTTCCAGGGATTTATTTATTTATTTTTTATTCATAAAAATGTAAATATTTTTTTAAGTTCTTTAAAATGTGAAAAACCACACTGAATGCTGTAAGCAGAACCAACTCCCCCTATCTTCCACTTGCTACTAGGACTCAGCAAGTTATAAATAGGGGTGATCCTACTTCGCGGTTTTTCGTTTATCGCACCCATGTCTGGTCTACATTATCCACGATATTTGAGGGATTACTGTATACCCATTTGAATGTAGATTGGTGTGGTGTGGCTGTGACAGGACCCGATTTGACTATGATTATTGAGTATCTCACCAGGCCCGAGCGACTTGGCTTGGCACTGACAGACGAGGCAATAGAGCTCATGGTACTGATGGAAGAGGCGCTGGGGCTGCGCTTCAGGCTTCCCGGTGTAGCAGCAGCTTTGCGAGTAGCCACTTTGGCTTTTGCTGGCGTGGTGCAGGGGAAGCCGATACGCGTGACCTTGTGCACTGGCGCGAACAAGCCATACCTGGGCTGGCACTGGAAGTATCTGCAGAAGAGACCAAATGTATAGCAGTAGCTAAAATTATCCGTTTCATTTTGTTTTGAAATTCTAATTATTTTCCCAGACTATTACAATTGGACTTGCTCTATATATGTCAACATAATGTAACCTAATGGATGCATTGGTATCTGTTGCAAGTTAAATTAAACCCTAACACATTTTTTTGTACATTCAGCAGCCCATTTAAGAAATATGTTGTGAAAGTAAAATCTGCAGTGTGAAACACTGATTTATCCCATTGTATTGCAGAGATCTCTAACAGGTTCATATAAGGGTTTAATAATATGCAGATGAAATGAAAACATTTGACATTGTTGTCATTCTCAGTGTTCTTGGTGGCGTGCACCCAGAAGTCAAAGGCCACTGACGGAAATGGACATCCAAGCTATTGTGAGGACTAGCAGGAAATGATAATGAGGTGCCATATATAGTGATGGATGTCCAATCCATCTGGGAGGAGTCAACAGGGAATGATCACCAAAAATTTCCAAATGAAAACAGATTGGACATATACCGTATTAAGTATCAGCTATCAATTTAATAGATGTGTCCCACAGAATGACATTAGGATCTGGTCTTTGGCTATCTATGTGTTTGTCTGAATTGTGATAGAAGCTTCCTGCAAATGTCCTTTGTATTTTTATGCTGGCCCCAAAAATGTTATGGACTGACCCTTGGCACATTTGAAATTCAAGGCCGAAAGCAGACATTTTTAAATCTATGAAGCCTGTGATTTGTACCTTGTGCCTGCCACGGCGCCATCATTCTTCCCCAAAGGTTCATCGAGTTCCACTCCGCACCACTCGCCTTTTGCAAAATCCGTGTCTCCGATAAAGCGAACCACTCCTGCCTTGGTTCCGCCCACCTGAGGGGAAAAAAGAGAGGCGGGTAAACGTGAACTTGCATTCAAGCCCCTACATAGTTGTGGATTAATAAAGACACGTATGACATCAATAGATTTTTCTTCCTCTTACCAGCTGAGGTAAATGTTAAACATTGATCAGATGGGTATACAGCTCATTAGACAAATTTAATCTATAACCTAAACATAATTTAAGAGTTTGTCCTTTTTCTCATTTGTGAACATTGGGGGATGTTCCCTAAAGCCTGCCAAAAATCAAGAGTTAACTGTAATCTTCTTTGCTAAAATAAAATCCTAAATGACACCATTCGATTTAAAAATGCTGTTGACCCACATATGAAAGGGTAAATTGCACTTCACAATTAAAAAACAAAACAAAAAACAAGTTCAATTAAAGGAACGTTTTCTTGTGGCATAATTCTGAAATGGTGGGCAAACTTGAGTCTACATATACATCTATATACCAGGCCATATGTTTATCTATTTTCTATATTTAATATTAAAATACTTAATACTATCAATTTTAAAATGTAAATACATTTATTTCAGGTTTGCCAGCTTTTTTCTAACAAATTTCTGGGGGGAAGAAGCATCAAAAACTGATGTCCATCACATTATTTCTACTTGTTTCCTATTTATTATTTTGTTACTTCATGCTAATGACTATCGATATCCTTTGTAAAAACATTGCAATCATATTAAATTGTATGACAACATTTGAAAAGCATATTTCAATAATTTAAAAAAAAAAATCGGATTTGTAATTGTTAACCTACTATCTCAAAGTACGACTGCACATTGAAAATGCTAACAGGCTAAAGCTATTTTTGGAGAAAACGGACAGAGACAATATTTACCAAGACACGGTCTCCGATCTTGAGCTCTCGTTCTCCTTTCTTGACCGAGCCACTCTCTGACAGGTTGGAGACGGAGCCGCTGTTGGCACATGCCAAATTTGAAGACACAGCGGCCGGCGTGGTGGAAGAGTTCGAAGCAGAGGCCTTTTTGGCTGCTAAGGATTTGCTGGCGGGTACATGGGAGGTCACGCTGCTAACCGACAGGGTGGGTGAGGCGGCGCGGGAGGGCGGCGCCGTCTGATTGCCGTCAACTTCCCCCTCGGTGCGTGACAGTTTGGATGGCCGGGTAAAAATCCCTCGAAGGGCCTCGCACTGGAAGTAGCGCACACCCGCCACCGATCCGTCGTTCTTCCCGATTGGCTCGTCCAGAACGATGCCCGCCCACTGTCCCGGGGCAAACTGGGTTTCTCCCAAAAACTGAATAAGGCCCGGTTTGGTGCCGTTGACCCAGACGCGCTCTCCCATTTGGAAGTCATTATGGTGGTTGTCTTCCAGGCCAGGAGCTGATTTGTCTGTTGCAGAAGCTTTAATTCCTGTTAGGAAAGAAAAAAAATTCAAAATGACCAAGTCTCCATTCATCAGGATCAATGACAGCTGAGAGCACCTACAATGTTGATTAGTACCAACAACCTACTATATAAATAATTTCAGTAATCCTGACTGACCTGAAACATGAGAGGTTTAGTCTGATTTGACTTCAGACAGTGGAATCAATGGGTGTTTTTGCAGAGTGTAAAATTCTGCCTTCAACTGTATGTTCAATAATCAAAGTATGCAGGCTACCTGTGACAGTGCTGGTCTTGGGTGCGGCAGTTCCTGATGCCTTCGCTATTTTACTGGGTCCTTTGAGCCCAGGGGTCTTGGCAAAGCTCATGCTTCTTCAAATGATTAGCTGGACGTGTGAGGTAAAGGTCCGTCAAGGGGCGCGGTCCCAATGTTGACCATGTAAGCCACCAGGTGAAGGCTTTGGGATGGTGATGCGAAAAGAACAAAAAGAGGGGAAAGAAACTAACAGGAAAGGGGAGTAGGAAGTTAAAAAAAACAAGGCTTCCTGGAAGGGGCACCTTGAGGGAAGAAGAAAAAACATTTATTAGAGGTTGAACTTAACCATCCACCCAAAAAGCAAGACTGTATCCAAGCTAAAAGACTAATCACCACTAGCATTATAATCGAGTACATCGTACGTTGATTTCTTGCCGCGGTTATTGGCCTAAAACCCATTTTACCATAACAACAATAGTGAAATAATTTATAGTATTTTAATTTACTAAATTATTTATTCATTTTTGTCTAAATCACTTTTTAAGCCACAGATCATTCATTCAAATACATAAAACTACAAAAACATGATTTATGCACCAAGCACATATACTGTATTTACTCGCATATAAGCCGTATTGGTCGGACAAAAAAAATGACTGAATCGAGGGTACGGCTTATACGCGCATAAAAAGAAGACATGCACGAAACTGCAAGGTGACAAAGACAATTGGATCTTATTTAACTGGCCACTGTGGGTGGCAGTGTCTACCTTGGGGTGTTAAATAATAGTACATAGAGGGTTTTAAAAGTTTCAATAATATTAAAAAGACACCATAAAAACATTGCGGCTATTCACCTATTGCGACAGGTCTTGGAAATAGGTTCGATAAACAAGGTGAGGTATTACTGTAGTATCAAATGGAGTGGATTCATGAACTATTGCACTTGATAATCAGATAATTTCATACATTTGTACAAGTGCTATAAATGATGTGGACAATTTTTTCCCTGGAAACGTTCCATGGGAGCTGCCTGTGTTTCTGCTACATTACGTGTTCTCGCGAAAACGTCGCCGTTTGTCCTTGATTACAGTGGAACTGTGAAGCATTCGAGGATGAAATTTCCGATGTAATGATTACAAAATTAGTATTGACATATTAGGAATGGCATCCTTCCATTTTCCTGTTATGAGCTCTCGTGGAAAATGTTTTGACGCCCCTACGCTGGGGTAAATAGGGTCATTGAATCATGCAAGGCAGCTTTGTTGGAAGGCATGTTGTTCCTGTAAGTGCATCAGAGGGCTTTTAGGTGCCTAAAAATACCCGCCAAAAGGCCAAACGATATACCAGCACAGTTATTGCCCCCATCAAACTCTCCTGGTGGTATCTTCAAGCTTCATCTGATGGAAAACACGGTCTCTCTTGAAACTCTTTTACAGTAAAAAGATAGCCACATGGCTAGTGACAATCAAGGGTTCAATTCTATTCCGGATGAGGAGACGATAGAAGGACTTTTGGATAAATAAAAAAATAATTTCAAATGTCATTACCTTATGTCTATCTACGACAAAAGTGTCTAAGCCCACTTTGTGCCAATGCTAAAAAGCATTTCCAAATGAATCTAAATTCAAAGATTGCTCCAAATAAGTACTTCAAATATGACCTTGTTTGCTTTTTTGAGACATCTTTGAAGATACAATATTATGTTATGTTATCCTTCACACACAGCTGTATTTTTGATGCTTTCGCAGGTGTTCTTTCGGCTGCACGAAGTATCGGAAACGTACCTGTTGCGAAATAAATTATCCAAATTTCACAAGCGATTTTAATGCAACGTTTCGGAAGCTTCAATTAAACTCAGCATTTTTTTTCGACTCTGCAGTGCCAGTTTAGCCGTATATTTGAGTGCTTCATGGCCTTGCTTCCCGATATCCCCTGCAGCCTCAGATTAGGGCATGGCCAAAAGATTAACACGACTGTGGTGGGCAAGTCTCCAAGTTAAGTGGATCATTTCACTTGAATGCTCACACACAGCATAACATGACTTCTATGGACCACATTCAACATTTGATCGACCGTTAAGTGGACAGGCCGCTTACTACGTTTTGTAGTTTTATGCTGCGCAAGTTCTTTCAGGCGGGATCTGAGGTCGTTCATCGCTTGAGGTGTTGGGTTAAAACTAGAGCGCACCGGTTAAACTGGGTCGGCCAGGATGGCCAGCTTTCAATCTTCGGTCTCACTACAAATCTTGGATTTGTTTGTGGGTGTGTATTTCTATACTGTAAATGTCTGATTGTACTGGTACAGAAATTGTCTTTTGTATTGTATTGTGTCAATTGTATTGTCTAACGTTGTCATGCTTATTTCAACTGGATTGAATGATTTTAATGAATTTTATCGTTCATTTGCTATCTTGAAGATACAAAAATAGCATTTTTAATTCATCCTGATTGTGCAGACCAGGCGTGTCAAACAATTTTTAGTTATTTTCATAGTTATTAAAGGCACTCCAAAATTTCAGACTGAAACATAACTAAAATGCAGTTTTGGTTTTGAAACACTACATTACAAAATTACCCTGCTGTATTTTAGGGTTGTGATATGAATTTTGAAATATTACAGTAGTTACTGCAACATGACGTCAAATATTGGATGTTATATATATGCCTGAAAAATAATGCAATGAATGATCCCTCCCAGGTAAAATTTTCCGAATTCTTGGATTAGTCCAAAATAATTCCATGAGAAAGTTTCCGACTTTTTTGCAAGGTTTTTACTCTCATAAAATGGAGAAAAGGGATTAAATTGGCCTCACATGACGTGACATTTCACTGCAAAAATAAACGTGGAAAAACGGGGCGTGAGATTACGTGGTTCGGGTTTTAGTGGTTCGCTGACGTTTACACCGAGTCGGGAAGCCAGTGGACGTCGCCTGTCTTTAAGGAAGCACATTTAATCGAGCTAACAGCTACATGTCATTAAAAAAAACCATTACATTTTTAATTCAAATACTGCGGCAGCCCACCCGCGAACACAGAATAATAACGACCCCGGCGAAGTGTCACTCAAAGACAGCCAAAACTCTCCGCAATGTCACTCAGGCATCTCCGGGGGCGGCATTTTTCGCTCGTACCGAATACAAAGTACAATCTTTATCACTACGTAACACTCGTAGTGTATTTTGAATATTAAACACAACGCCGATGTTACTTAGTTTGTCCGTAGAAGCGGTAGGCGAGGCCGGAGCGACAAGCCGAAAGCGACGTACCGTTAGCCATTAGCCGAGTTGACGCCTCAAGAAAAGTCGTGGACTTACCTGGACAACTTCAACCAAGCGTCTACCCTCTTAAAGCCGCTATCTACTTAAATCGTACTGAAACTGCGACTAAAAATGACTTGACGTTGAGCGAATACTAACCTGTATACGCGTGCCGGGCTAATAAATCCGTGTCTTCCAAGTAAAAGAAGGAGTTTTATGCTTCCTGCTGCCTCGGCGGCTCACTCGGCCAACAAATTCAGCACCGAGTCGAGGTTTGCGACAAATGTGAGTTTTGTCTCTGTGACGTTGCCGTAAGTGCGTGTATAGATGATTATATTTGGCCTAGAATTCTGGTGCATTCTGCGAGTTGACGGGATGCGCGTCGTCTCTCGTCGGCCATTTTGCGTCAGTACTATTAACTATACATTTGCATAATAATCTATTGGATTCATACTTTGGAATGACTGTCAACAGCACAGGTTTTGACGGATTTTAAATGATATAGCTTTACATAAACGCCGGATATTCTACTGTCCATCTACAAGTATTTTTTTTAAATCAAACCTGAATCATACCCACGTTGAGTTTTTAATTATAAACCAATATGCCTGTTTCCTTAGGCGTTTTATTTATGACTGTCAAGAGTTTTTTAATTTTTTTAAAAAGACATTTATTTTCAGTTTGTTCATTTGTACATGATTTTTTTTAATCAAGAGTAGGTTAAACACAAATGTATTTGTGGAAAAAAAAAAGTGATTTTAATTTTAGGCCTCATCCTCCATCCCTAAGCCACTCATACAGGTTTACATCAACACTGATGGCAGCAGCAAAAATGCCTTTAAAAGAATCATTTCTGAAATTTGACAAATGAACATTTAAAAAAAATACAACTAATGATAAAATGGAAATAAGTGTTTGTTGCAATACATAAAAATCATGTGAGCTAAAGCACACGCCATGATTGTCCTTTTTTAGTCAGTTATTTTTCTTGGTTACATTTCTATGCAAACTCTTGAGCAAGTCTCTGATACGGAGGTACGTCCCCGTGCCTTCGGCCACTTCCGTGTACTCGGGGGTCTCCTCAAAAGGAACAATGCCCTTGGCGAAGCGACTCCGATGGGGTACGGCCGCCACCTTTGGAGTAGCCGCATTTACATTCAGCGAATCTGGATTGGGGATCTGGGGACTGTCTTCCTGGGTTGGACACTGTAGACTCTCTTCTTGTGTTTCAACTAGAGCGGGACTTTGAGGGCTTTCATCCTGAGATTGGACTGAACCTGGACTTCGGACCTGTTCTTCTTGGAATTCTTTTGGACAAGGCTTTTGAGGACGGTCTTCTTCGCATTTAGATGCATTGGTGCTTCCTTCTTTGGACTTGACTGGAAGAACATCATCAGGACTTGAGTCGTTTTTGTGTTGGGTTTCGGCCGAGCTCGGGCTGCCGCCATTGTGAGGACAAACATCTCCGGGCAAATTTTGATTCTCGTCCCGGCAGCCTTCCGTTTCAGAGTCATCTCGTGCAGGCATGGATATGCTATCCGACTGTCCCATTTTGGTCCCTGCGGTGGACGCCGTCGTGTTGTCGTTGGCGGTCTCTGCATTCTGGAGTGCAGCCCAGATTAACCTCTTCTGTTCCTCAAGCTCCTCAAGCGTCAGCTCCTCCTCCACGGCCTCGTCCACCACTACCCAGCCGAGGGAATTCGTTGACGAGTTGCCGTTCGTAGGCGTACGTGGCGGCGTGCTTTTAGGTAAGGGCGGCGGCGTGGGGGTGGCAGGTGGCGTGCCTTTCGGTAGAGGAGGCGGCGAGCTGAAGCTCGATGAACCAATTGGCAGCGGTGTTTGGAAGTCGCCTTGTCGACAGGTTCGGTTGGGGGTCTCGGGATCTAGCAGGCAAAAAAATGCAAGTTTTGTTTGTATAACTATTTAAACCATAAAAAAGGAATCACACCAATTCTTCAGTAAAATATTTGAGGAAGCATTTATTTCATGCACAATAAATCAGACCTCCCATGAGTGGTCTTCCATATTATAAAATATTTTTGATTCTTTCGTATTTATTTATTGTGTTATATTATTGCTTTTTAGTGCATGCAAACTATACATAAAGCGCAATAAATACATGTTTAAAACCATTTTGTTCCTGATTCCAATCCTCTAAACCAAGGGTGTCAGACTCGGGTTGGTTCGCGGGCCGCATTAACGTCAACTCAATTTCATGTGGGCCGGACCATTTTAGATATAATATTTTTTATATATTTTTTTATAAATGGATTAAAAGAACTGGATTAAAATCCCTGAATATTCATTTTTTTATAGATCTAAAACAATGTTTATTTTAACTTTTTTTTAAATATATTTTTAGATTTAACAAAATGATTTTTGAACTAAAAACACAGAAAAAATTGATTAAAAAATTACAATTATTCATTTAAAAAGGTGGAAAATCAGGACATGTAATATACATCTATACTCTTCATTTTAATTTGATTTTAAAACAAAGTCGGCACTCATTATTTACTTTCCCGGGCCAGATTTGGCCCCCCGGGCCGCCACTTGGCACCTGCTCTAAACAATAACGGTATCTGCCCAATTTTTCGATCAGGTGTTCAGATGAGGGACATCTCTATTCATAATCATAATGGTCCTCCAGATTATATTTACCTGATTCAATATCCATGTCAGAATCGCAATCACGACTGGATTTGTGCCTCTTCGTGTGGTGTTGAGACGAGCCCGAGTCAAGAGGCCTCTTGCTGCTCGGGCTATCTGACTGTTGACAGACAAACACATGAAGGTCATTCATATTGTGTTGTCTCTCCCTTTAAATGTTCCAACACCCAAAAATGAAGGTAACCCATTTTCCCAGTGTTTCATCTGCACATATTTCAAAATGTACCATGTGCAGAGACTAGGGTCGACCATTATATTTTAAGGATTCTATAATATGCAAAGACCCCAGGATGTGGCAGTGAGCATATATAAGACGCATACATTGTGCCGTTGCGCTAACAGTTCCAACACACTCACTTATCTCTCAACTTTCTATATTAGTTCTCGACTCCCTTTCTTAAATACACGATCTCTCATGGCACTTTTCTCAGATGAAACACTCAACTCCAGCGTTCATGCTTATGACAAAATGCCACAAAATACCAAGGCGTGACACACCCTGTTCAATCAGTTTTATGAATGTTTCACCCCAGCGGCGTATGTGTTACCGTAGCAAAGTGGCTGGACAGGTAGGCGGCGTAGTTGTGCTTCAAGTGGTTGCTCTGGATGGGGATGGAACGGTAACGCATGAACTCCTGCAAGGGTACAAAAACAAAAACAAAAGTCTCATTTTAGTTGCTATTGTTTTATTATTATACAGTGGTACCTCGAGATACGAGCTTAATCCGTTCCGGGACTGAGCTCGTATGACAAGATTCTCGTAACTCGAGTGGAAGTTTCCCATTGAAATGAATGGGAAACAAATTAATTCGTTCCAACTCTCTGAAAAAAAACACCAAAAACAGGATATTGGATTGAAAAAAAATGTTTTATTTCTTATAATTCGCCATATATTGACAAAGTAATAAAAAACGAGTGGTTTGCCAACGAGAAATAGTCTTTAAAGAACGATCGCGGGAGCATCTTTCCTTAGAAAGAATAACAGGAAATACAATTGAGCTTAGCCACGTATTGATTGTGGGTAATGAAGTTTTATTCTGAGAAAGGTTGCCATTGCCTATGGGTGTTGTGTGCACGAGTATACTTCATTACCCAGAAAGCCCTCTTTTTGCCCGCGCGTTGTGCGTTTCCTGGTCCTATGAGAAACTCGTCTGAATTAATCGTTCCGTGCTCGTAGATATTGTTATACACGAAAGATATGCAAAAAAAAAAATGCCATGGCCATCTGGCTTGGTCGCATCACGAAATTTTGACCGCATCACGGGCGAATTATTCGATCGAAATTTCCCCCGTAAGACGAGCATTTTGTATGACGAGCGGTCGTATGACGAGGTACCACTGTACATCTACAATGGATATGTGGCCACTCCAAACAGCCAATTACGAGATCAGTCTTCGTCAGGGTTGCCGCAGAGCTCTGTACACTACATAAGCTAAGGTTGCTACGCTTTTCACAGTCAGTCTCGTGAATTAATGTATACAATTCAATATTTGGCAGCAGCTATAAAATGACAGAATTGTTAAATATATTATTTAAGAGTACTTTAGAATGTAGGAAAAATATTTTGATTAAAAAAAACAAATGACTTACATCTTTGACCTTGTGCGGAGTGGGAACATTGAATCCAGGGAAATCCACTAGTTTGGAAATGTCATAAGAGACATTTTGTGGGCTGGTCATACTGTTGTCATTTGAAACTAGATGAGAACCAAACATAACACAATATGAAGATTGTTTTCTTAAGAAAAAACTATTGCAATCATTTTAAAAAGATAAATGTATTTTGTTTGACTTTTTTTTTTTCATCAATTAGAGTTGAATGTTTCTAGTCGAAAGGTTTCAAATGTGGATAATTCCTTCTAGAGAGAAATTACTGAATTCCATTAGTTGCTCAGGCCAAGCAAGGAGTCATACCATTTCCATCGTAAAGCCTTAATCCCGACTTCTCCATTTCAGCTTCTTTAAGCCAACCGGGCGGGTATCCCAGCTGCCTCATGCGATAGATGAGAGGCGGGAGGGCGTTGGTCTCCAGTCCAAGTGCGTACAGGAGCTCTTCACTGCACACAGCGCCATTGCACACTTTACAGACAGAGCTTTATGCAAATAGGAAGCATGCGTGATGACAAATCCATACCTCAAGATTCCCGGCTTGTATTTGGCGAATCGTTCTTCCACTTCATCCGCGTGGTAGCGTTGGTTCCCAAGTCCTGCATGGTTCTGGTTAAACTCTTTTCTTCTCTCATTAATGGCTGCCATGTCTTTAGGCTGACAACACATTTTTGACATCACAACAACATCTCCATCTTTTTGAACCCTATATGGCCAAAGATATCCTTTTTGATACATGAATTTTCAGCAATGTGATGATCTCGTCCTACTTGAAATGAGGAAAGTTGTTATAATAATAATAAATAATTGATATCATGCTTGGGACTTGTTTTTTGCCACTGTGGACGTTGTCTAAGTCAACACCCCATCCCCCCAATCTTTTATCCTGAGTTGTCGCCCTCCCCATACGCTGATCCGTGAGAAATAAGGAAGAGCTTTACCAGTATGCGGTGAGGAAAAGGCTGGGGACCACTGGTACAAAACATCTAATACTACTACAGATCCATCTAGTTTATGAATAACATAATCCCCTTCATCTATCACCACCACTACTACTACTACGCCTTATAAACCGCTGTGCCATATATATGAAACATTTTAAAATAGGCCATCCATTGAATGTGTGCCTTATAGTGCTGAAAATACGGGAATTGTTACGATTACTACTGTTGCCGGTGTTGACTGACCTTGGGGCAATCTCTCATTTGATGAGCACTTGATCCACAGTTAAAACACATTGATTTGGATCTGCAAGGCAAATAACAATGATATCAAATACCCCCCAAAAATAAAAACCCGTATGAGGATTTGGCAGCACTTGTTTGCAGCACACCTTTTGTCTGTCATGTCTATGTCCAGCCCGTCCGTGCCGATAACTTGGGTGTAGATCTGTGGGTAGCTTTCGTTCACTTAAGGAAGTAAAATTCCATGAAGTATACACACGCGACAACAGAGTATTCGAGGGCCCAAAACTGATCTCGGGTCAGCAGTGTCATTAAGATACATTGGCACTTCCCATCCATCGGTGTGCTGAGGGTTTTCGTTGACCAGTGGCTGCCCCAGTTTGTCCACAGTGAAGTTGCTAAAGTACAACACGCTGCCTACCACCTGTCTCACACACACACACACACACACACAAAAAACAGTACGTTTACTCTATTCCCAAATCAGTGACTCAAGTCCCAAATGACACTGGCTGGAAAGCCTACTATTTGCTGCAAACCTCAATTGGAGGACTTTTAGAAAGAATAGCAAAACATTTCTTTATCAAATTGTTGTCTCATTTCATTATGTCAGTCACCGCTGAAGGTCTACAAAAACCATAGAACTCACCCTGGACTTCAGCGGAACAAGCCTGCTTCACTCTGCTGACCTCACTTGGACTACTTATATATTCATATCTTATGTATTGATCATTTAATTGTCTGTCTGTACAATGTGCACTGTGGTGAAAGCTTCAAATTTCATTATACTTGTATAATGACAATAAAAGCATTGCATTAAATTCAATTCAATAGCTAGTTATTTTCCTGTTGTGGCTCAAAAGGTTTTCAAACTTGATTTTTTACGCTGTTATTTTATAATTAAAGTTAAAGACCTTCATTCAAAAAATAAAAATAAATGAAATACGCTATACCAGACTGAAACGATGTTTTGTGGGGTACGGGTGCACTCACTTTAAAGGCTTCAGTTGTGGTTTTCACGCTTGTGGAAGACTTGACTGGGTCTTCATCTGTGGCAAATGAGGAAGGCTACAGAGGACACAGAGATGATTATTTTATTCTGCTTGCATGTATATATATATTTTTTTTTAAATGGGCAAGAATTCAAAAATTACTGGGGCACAAAAAAAGAAACAAACCTGCGGCTTCGGGTGTTCTGATGCTGAACGTTTGCGATTTCCATCTTTCTGATGTCTCATTATTACTCCATAGATGCAATCTTCAATTTCTTGACGACACTGCCTGAGAAATAAAGCAATAATCAAGACCAGCGGTGTGGAAAAAAAATTATCTGCCTACTACAAATCTGGATTCTCTGCATCTACAAAACACAGGCTATACATTTATTTCATTTCTGTGTCATGAGTGATTTGCAACTATGCCATGTTTATGACCTCTGCGACACGTCTTCCTCCAAACATCTATTCAAATATAATTTGATTGTATTTACTCATTTATTTATTATCTATTTTATTCAGGTCTACAATGTCTTTTCCTGTGTCCGTGTTTTCACCTTTTTGCTACTGCAACAGGGCAAATTTCTCGAGTAAGGGATGAATACAATTTAATCCAATATAATCTACAATGTCAGTCATTTAAATATTTTTTTGCATTCATTTCTAGGGAAAAAACACTACTTTGAAACTGTAAATTCTGCCTTGAAACCAGTTTATAACTTACTTGGATATAACGCCGTTGGAATAAATAATTTGAACGATGGGCCCGTCAACGTTGACATCTTCTACGGTGATTCCGCTGTACAGTAAACAACATTAAACCATTAACCACAACGTTTTGAAATAAAAACACCACTATGTCATGTCACCTGGGCCGGGTCAGAATCTTCAGTTTTCTCCTCAAAGCTTTATGTGAGCCCCAAGTTAAGTTTCATAGTCACATTTATTCTAGCTAGCTAAGTTAGCAAAACATGTTAAAGGCGCTAGCACAACAGCAAGGATATTGTCTTTCGTTAGCTTCTCAATGCATTCTCCGCACTCGTCCAGACGTCTACGGAGCAGCCCGGCCTCTCCGTCGTCCTCCGGGTCAGAGGTACTCTCGCCATCGGGAAATCGAATATGCGTGGGAGCAGGGGTAAAATCATCGAGTTGCTCAAAGAGCTGGGCATCTCCAAAATCCACTTCAGCCATTTTTTTCCCAAGATAACCCCTGGTCAAGAGCGTAAACGCATGAGCAAAGAAATACGCAGCGTCAATTGGTCGTCATTTGTCACGTGGTCTTCCATGTGACCCACGGTGCTTCTCTTATTGGTTTAAAGCTCAAAACCAGTTTGCGTTGGAAAATAAACCTGTGCGTCTTTTATCAAGCAGTGCGCCCCTTTGACGTATTTTATCCCTGACGCGTTAAAACCCACATGACAGACATACTGACTCTTATTTACACTCCTACACTTTGTAATTTATATAGCGTCTCATATACCTCATGTAATTTTAAACATCGTTGCAGTTAATCCCCTTTGATCCACCTTTTTTCTGTCCAACCATATTATTCTCCCTTTGCATATCTGCTAGCACGGCTGAACATTGGTAAAAATGTAAATAACAGTGGCCTGTAAGACAAAAATCAGGGCATTTATTTATCTGTGAGATGGGCGGATCCCGCCTTCAAAACAAAACTCGGGGATTACAGATTGACATAGTAGCTGTTATTATCTTCTTGATGTTTTTCGATTTGCCACATTTTGATTCATAATTATCCCCTAATATTGTCAGAAGAATATGTCCAACTTTAACTATCTTTCGTTACCACATTGGGACGGGATCTCGAGAAAAATACGTTACTTTTACCTGGTAAACGAGTCGTCTTTTACACTCACGGATGGTCCCAAAAAGGTATGCTAAACAGCCATTTTTGTTTGGGGCAAAAGTATAAACGCATTCTCACACTAGCGCAAAAAAAACTACTTATATGTACTGTACTTCTAAACCTATTCATTGGCATTATTTCAAGTATCATGATGGCCATAAACAAGGTTTTTCTGCCTCAAATTGTCATCATTGAAGTGCATTTCTTACCTGAGGCTCCTTTAAAGAAGATAATTTTAATTATTTTCCAACATAACAATGAACCATTGATCACTTTTGAAAGAAATTGATTGATTCATTTTCCAAAACGCTTTTCCTCTCAAGGGTTGCAGAGGGTGCTGGAGCCCATCCTAGCCGACTTCGGGTGCAAAAAGACACCCAAAAAACCCTTTTGCCTCAATTTATTTTATTGCTACAATAGATAAATATTTTTTTAAATGGTTCTTTCAGGGTTCACTGGCATCTGTTCCTCTCTTTCTCGGCGCTGACCTCTTGGCCAACACAAACGTCCGCTCCGAGAACCATCCCAGGCATCACGCCAAATTTGCCCGCAAAGGCCTCGCCACCAAAATCTACTTTTCTTCAGGTAAACTCAACACAACCAACGAAGAATCCATCCCGACGGGTCTGGTTACATTACTTCCTCTTTTGTCAGCCTTCAGGTTTCAGGGGTTGAAGGTGGGACCGTCCAATAACGGGTTGTGGTTCTACACTATTCACGGTCTTTTCCGGGTGGCCTTTGAGATGTACACCAAGCGGGAGCAACTGGCCGTACTTGACAACTTTCAGGTCAGATTGGGTGAAATGAGCAACACAAACATTGACAAAGGCACAGGCAACTGCACATGTACAGTAATCCCTCGAATATCGCGGCTAATGTAGACCAGACATGACTGCGATAATCCAAAAAACGCAAAGTAGGATCATCCCTATTATTACTCATACCATACTACATGTGTTTGCGCCTAAAGAGAAATAAAAGTAAACAAATCAATTGTATTTTTCAAATATTAGTTATAGGCACATGAAAACACGAATATATTGATAACTAAATATAATCTATAAATAAAAAAAGATGTAAATACTATTGTATTGTACTCACAATGAAAATAGTTCCTCTACGCTTGATTTAAAAAAAAAAAAAAACTGGTTCTTGGGAGCCTTAGTCCAAGTCCTCTACGTCGGATTCCAAATTCAAGATTTTTTGTCAAAGAACTAAAGACCAAGATGAATCAAGTCCTTTGGAAGTGACTGTATCATTTACACAAATGATTATTTCTTCCCTGAATAGCTGAGTTGTAGTGTTGTACAATTATTCAGGAAATAATGATGTTTTTTTTCAGCAGAAAAAAAGTCTTTTTAGCAATAATTTTCAGACCAATTCAATAAAATGTTGCAGGACTTGTGGAAGTCTCAAATGAGCGACAGCATGCTGAAAACCAGTTACAGCCTGAGCGTGCAGCTGGACAGATTGAACGCTGAGAATGAAACACCAAATGAGCCAACACCCAAGCAGCTGGAAAATACAAGTCGAGAAATACCATCGGACCACTGTTACTCCACACAGCAGAGCTCTACAAGCTCATCCGCCCTTGAAAATAAACTCAGGAGCCTAAGTGACAAACTGGCCGCCGCAGACTTAGCGGAACATCACCTGGAGCCGGTGGTGCTCCTCCTGGACCACGCCGAGTGCTTCCTGGGCGGAACGGCGGCAGAACGGGACGCGGCGGAAACATCGTTGGCCGGCTGGCTGGGCCGCCGCTTCGCCGCGGCCCACGCGGACATCAGTCGGCGAGTGGAGGCCTTCAAAGAGCACCACATCCAGAGAATCGAGGAACTGCCGCCCGCAGAGGAGCTGAGTGCGCAGCTCTTCCCGGACGCAATGAGGACCCTGTTGCTCAACTGGATGGGGCTGAGTCGGGATGAAGACTGGGCCAAGAGGCAAAGCGAGTACCCCATCCTGCTACTCATGCTGGAATTTGCAAATCACAACCTCATCACCGGGGTGGCGCACGTTCTCTATTCCACTTTAATTTGCAAGTAGATTTCCTAGCGGCTGAGTGGTTAGCATGTCGACCTCATAGTTCTGGGGTCCTGAGTTCAAATCCAGGTCGGTCCACCTGTGTGGAGTTTGGATTTTCTCCCCCGGGCTTGCGTGGGTTTTCTCCGGGTACTCCGGTTTCCTCCCACATTCCAAAAACACGCATCTATATGGCCTCTAGGTATGAGTGGGAGCGTGAATGGTTGTCCATCTCTTCGTGCCCTGCAATTGGCTGGCAATTCAGGGTTGGCCCGTGCTTTGTGCCAGAAGTCGGCTGGGATAGACTCCAGCACCCCCCGTGACCCTAGTGAGGATAAAGCAGTTCAGAAAATGAATGAATGAATTTCCTAGCATCGGGGTCCTCAACTTAATTTATCTCGTGGCCGTTGGAAATAGTCTGTGTAATTCTGGCACAATTTTCCCCCAAATGGTTATAGCCCATTCTTCTTTCTTTAAATCAACCGCTCAAAACATGAAAACGTATTAATATTTATGAACATATATTTGTATGTATTATATTGTCCTTTCAGCCGCTGTTGTTTTATAAATAAAGTTGAGTTGAGTATTCACCCGTGATGGAAATGCTTGGAAAGACATTCACTTATTTGTTGTAACGTGAGGAAATGGGACACGGAAATGAAAATTAAGTCGTCATGTCTTGAGAGGAATCGTTTTGTAATTTTTAAATTAAGGACTCATTCATTTGTTTGCCAATTCGAATGAAATATTTCCACAAATCCACTAAAACCTTTGTACTGTAGGTGGCGCTGTGTGTTGAGACTTTGTTCGCAATCTGCCATTGAATTCACAAAGAAGGAGCCGAGTTCATCTATGGAAATTACATGGAGCAATTTAGCCTTTGGTCGCTTTGACTATCGGGTACAGTTAATTTAAAACAAGGTAATAATAATACAACCATTCCTTAATTTATATTAATTCGGGAAATGATGAACAAAGCGTTTAGATGCCGTGTGCTTAGGACGACTTAAAGTCAAACAAAAACACGGTGATTAACTGCCTTTGCTTCTGAACATTTTTCATCTTGCCATCCAGGTGTACTATACTTTTTTTTAATGTTTCCGAATGCATTATTTTTTGTTGTTGTTGTTGTTGTTGAAAAGAAGGCGATGAGTGTTCAAAACGAAGCGTATGACCATGAAACAACGACAGAAGAAAGCACACAGGTGCGAAATATATGAATGCAAATAACTGTGATTTGTGTTCAATGTTAATTGAAATGCGTTCAAAACGTATTTTGAATGCCTTGTCGTTTAATCAGAGTTGAGGAGGCTGCTACCCTGTCAATCAACGCAGAAGAGTGCACATGGTCACGTGATCAACCAGCGGATGATGGGTCTGCTCAACGAGGTTTGCCCTCCTAGAACTACAGTGATCCCTCATTTTTCGCTATCAATAGGGACCGAGACCCTCACAAAACTATGTTAAATGACTAATTAGGATTAGTGATGGCCCCATCCAGTGGAAAACAAATCCATCGAGTCATAAAATCCGCATCTGGACAGCCTGAAAAAAAGAAAATGTAAAAGATACTCCTGACTGGTGTACTGTATACATGTATTTGTGTACTGTATAATACCAGTAAATGCATAAACAATTGAAATACCAATTAAACACGGAAAAGTACAGCATGAAGCCACGAGTGGCCCTTTGGGGGGGTTACTGAATTTTTTTTTAAAGCAAGTTTTGTGAGATAGAGGCATAGTCACTAAGCACTATTCTTTCTTACCAGGATTTTGTTCTGTACAACTCAGCCATATTTAAATAAGGCATACTTAGACATATAAGACATACTTCTATCAAATAATTTTCTGGTTAATCTCCCCCACCAATGGAACTCCCACATAGTGTAAACAATGTCATACATTTTTGAAAATAGATCTCCAATTGTCCTCGTGCAATTACTATCTACTATTGTCTTGATCTTATGTTGTTTTAGTCATTTGACATGCTATTTCCTTATTAAAATAATGACACTCATAGCATAGTTATTAAAAGATGCACGACCTCGTGGCCGATTTATCGATTCTGAAAACATTTACTGTCTGCCTTTGATCAATTTAATACGCTATTCATGCACACGTTTTAACGGAATCAATGACATGTCACTTAAAGTCATAAAGAAGTCCAACGTGTGCAATTTGGACATTTAAGACAATGTTCTTGAGGAAAGTTTTCAGACATTTGAACCCAAAGCATTCTTGTTAGTATTAAAGTTATATTAGCCTTGAGTCAGTCCATTATGTCAACGCTGACATTGTGAGACTTAAGATGAACCTGGCTTGTGTTTTCACGTGTGTGTACATCTCAGATGGTGTTTGTCCTCCAGAGCAGGAGGACTCAGGACAAGATCACGAAGCCATCAAAACCTCCGAGGTGACTTGCTCCTCTTTGGAATGTTGACCATAATGAGACGTTCAAAGACTGTGCGTGAGTAACAATTTGTCCTTTTGCGTTACGCAGAGTGCAGGTTCCCTGAAGGTGACCATACAGCAGCGCGGTGACTGCCGAGAGTTCCCCCAAAGCGACAAGCCGGACGCCAAGCAGCCGCCGGTAGAGGCGGGGCTTCACTGTCACGTATGCAGAGTGACGTGTCACTCCATGCAGGTGAGGACACGCCTCCTACTGCCTGATTTCCAAAAAGTTCCAGGATTACCGTGACCATATTACGTCATTGTATCCATTTTTTTTTGAAGATGTTTGAGGAACACATGAGCAACTCGGATCATGCGACCAAATGGAAAGCGCTCACGCATTCCGTCGACGTCATCACGCACACGCTCGCCAACAGGTAGGAGCACGCGTGCCCCAAAACCCGCTAGGATGATGGCGTTTGTACGTATGTCCTGCAGAAAGTGGCGTTGGTGCAACGTATGTCAGACTCACTTCAGCGATGATGTCATCAACCATCGCCGAACTAAACAACACAAAGTGAGGTCATCCGTCAACCCTTAGCTTTAATGCACATGAAGTTGGTTTTGTGTTCACGTCGATCAGGGGTCTCAAAGTCAGTTTGGTTGGCGCACCACATTCACGCCAACTAGTTCACCTCATTTGGGTGGGAGGGACTAGTTTATTTTTGGGCTATTTGCGATGTCAGGCGTCCAATCCATTTTGACTGGACGTCAAGCGCCGTTTGTTAATGGCTCTGAGAGATGAGCATCCACAGACAGATTAAGTGAATTGGACAACTGTTGATGTCAATGGCAGGCCATGACTTCATTTTACGTCACATTTTTGGGGCGTGACCGGACGTTTGGTCGCGGTCTTTTGGTCGCCCCGACCGCGACAACGGGCGACCAAAAGACCGGCGACCAAAAAACCGATGACCAAAAGACCGGCGACAAAACAAGGTAAAACAACACGGTCTATGCATCCATAAAAGCCAACCATGGCCCTGAGCAGTTTCACTGAGTCGACGTGTGAGTGTATAAGAGTTTGTATGTACATGCGTTGTCCCTTTAAGAAGCTACGTCAGTCAGGGTCTTAACAAGTTCTCCAACAAAAAACAATAAAAGTACGGGAAATTTGGAGCTATTTTTTTTGCCTAATAATTAATAGGGCATTAAGTATGACTAAATAATAATTCACAGTTTGTATTTAGGGAATTTTGAGCAACAATTTTAAATGGTAATTATCAATAACCTTCCGGGTGACCAAACGTCCGGCGACCAAACGGCCGAGTACCTTTTTGGGGGACTCATAGATCACTTCAAGTACATTTTGAATTATTTCCTATTGATTTCTGGCGGAATTTGTTGGCGGCTTCCTCTTGGTTTTGGTGCATTTTTGCGGTTCCTTATTAAATCATTGGCTGCCATGAAATGCATCATTTTGACTACAGGGGGCGAAAGAACGAATATGACAGCGGATAAGAAATGAAGCGAAATACAATAGTGCACAAACTCACAAAATTCCATAGCATTTGATTCTGTTTGTTTGGTATGAATAGGGCTACTAAGTGGGGGCTGGATCGGACCCCCTAGCGGCCCGCGGGCCGTATGTTTGACACCCCTGACTTGAATGACACACACGTGAAAACAATGTACAGATTCTCTTGGTGAATTTTGTCTGGTTACCTATTTTCTATGTGTGGATTGTGTGTGGCTTTAGTGGGTGTTTCCATATGGTATGTGTCTCAGTCAACAACTGTTTTTGTGTGTCGATTCTTTGCATCGTCATTTACGGTTTGTCGGCGCTTGCGTCCAGGCGTCCAAGCATGCGTCACGGCCGTTTTGTGCAGCGTGTGGCCGGCATTTGAGGACACCCCGCAAGTTTGTGGAGCACATGAAGTCAGAAAAACATAAGGAACAGGTCAGAGGTCAGATTTAAAGTTATACGTCTTTCGCATATGGCTCAAGTGTGTGCGGGTGTCTCATCAGGTGCGTTTGAGCGAGGCTCAAGAGGAAGAGCTCATCACCGTGGATGCCATTGGTTGCTTTGAGAAGGAGGAGGAGCCAAAGCGAAGAGTCGATTTTGGACATGAGCAGGGAGCTACTTCACGGGTGGCATAGATTTAACCGTATTGTTTGTGTTATTATTATTATTGCTTTTATTATTATCGTTGTCATTATTATTATTATCATCATTGTTATTATTATCATTGTTATTATTATTGTTGTTTTGGCCAATTGAAATCTATGTACAGGTTTTTTTCTTTTAATCATGTTGAAATGAGATTTAACCGTATTGTTTGTGTTATTATTATTATTGTTTTTATTATTTTTATTATCATTGTCATTATTATTATTGTTATTATTATCATCATTTTTATTATTATTACTGTTGTTGTTTTGGCCAATTGAAATCTATGTACAGGCTTTTTTTTTCTTTTAATCATGTTGAAATATGAAAATTTGCTCATTAGAATATTAAAATTATTGTGTGAAAACATAAAACTCAGCAACTCTGTCCATTTTCAGACTTGGGGAAAAGGAGATATGTGGAATTAGATTTGCGTCAAAAGGAGAGTCAAACAAAACATTGCTACCCCAAAAAAAAGACTTAGTAGTACAAGCACAATACATACATGCATATCCTTGACCTATTTCAGATTTTGCCATGATTCAGTAGAGATTCAAAACATTAGTTTTTTTGCTCGAGTTTTGGACGACATTGTTCATTTTGACCGTGTTTGAAGTTTTAGCGACCTTAGCTTCCAATGCCAACAGAGCTTCAGAACTTTTACAGGCTGAAAATCAAATTTGAAAATGGGAAAAACCCTTTTTTAACTTTTCAGGACTGTGTTTCTTTAATGCTTATTGACATATTAAGGCCATTTTTAATTCATAGTTAAATCTTACATAGTGGTCTTTTAGGCCCATGACTACGACGTGACTTCATATAGGGTTTATTTGAGCTTTGAAAGTAGTCGCTGGTCACGCAGACAATATTGTGTGCTGAGACACAATGTTTTGCTCTTATTTGGTGGGCTAAACATCAAGGACCACCATTGGAATGGACTCCCTTTTGCAGTAGGTGTCTTTCTATTAGTTTCAATTCATTTCTAGTTATTCTATGCACCCGGGACAATGACAACAGAGATCTAGACTTGGCAAAATCTGACATTTTTCAGCTATCTAAATATCTAAGCATATCTCCGATTATGTGATGAAAAATCAGGCCCGAATTCAACATTTTTAGATGATCGAAATTGGGTAAAAAAAAAGATTGGATTTTTAAAATGTATTTGTTTATATTTAAGTGTGAACTTATTGGCTGACATGTGATTGAATTTAATTGATAGTGTTATTGTCATAGTACAAGTACAACTAAATGCCTTCCAGGTTTGGGTTTAGGTTTTAGATCATGTAAATGTAAATTACATTTTTTTTAATTAACTCTATGTAGGGTCTTTGCTTTTCTTGTGGTTTACTGTGGGAGTTCACAATATTTCCTGATCATTTTTTTTGTTTTTTCTGCTTGAACACAGCACTTGCTGGTTAACGCATTGACAAAAAAACATCCATAGGGGTCGCTGTTTCACCAGCAAACGAATCCTGCATTGTTTTCCCCAAAAAAACATTTCATAGTCAGATTATGGAAAATAAAAACTTTAAACTTGTAATTAAACATTGACTGTCAAAGTGTGGTACAAGTACAACACGTAAATGCACAACTGAGCTTTTTAATCTTAAATCTTTTTAGGAACTAGATTTCCATTCAAATTTCAACTGATGTTATTTTTTAAATTTGGAGTAATTTGACCATTTAATGTTAAAAAGTATGGTTGAGTAAATATGTAAAAAAAGAGGTTCATTTTTGCTGACACATTTGAATTTATTTCGGTAAAATCTGTCATTTTTTGGTAAATTGTACATTTTGTAAAACCTTTTCTATTTTGACTTTCATTTCATAATTTAAAAATATGTTATCACATATTTATTATTACATTTTGATACCCCCTTCCTCCTTGTGAAATGTTTTTTTTTAATCTTTACTATTCAATTCAATATTTAGATTATCCCCCTTCTTACCGTACATTTTGAATTTTTCCACTATCTTGTATTACAATCACTTTGTATTTTAGAATTTTGGAAAACAATGTTTTTTTGTCAATGGAAACTGATTTTTTTAAATGGACAATAATACTTTTCCATTCACTTTTCTAAAAAAAAAAAGAAAATTCTCAAATCTCTTTTCTTATTTTATCTTTCTCATAAAATATTTTCATTAGAAGTGTGCCCCCCCCCTTTTTTTTAACATTTAGGGTTTAACCCAATAGAAAATACAGCCTATTTTTGGGTTTAAACTTTTGCCTTCTAAATAAAAAACATTTAAAAAATCAAGAAAAAATATTGACGAAACACATGCAGGGTAAAAAAATATCAGTAAAAATGTCATGCATTTTTTTGGGGCTTTTAAAGTCATTTTAACTTCTATCTTACACAAAAGTGTTGCTTTGATTGGAATCAAAAATGTGTACTACCAGGACAAGACCACGTAAAACTACACACACTATGTAGAATGATGAGTTATTGATTTGTCCAAAAAGCAGAGTATTTTTGACCTTGTTGATGTGCTTTCTGAAAGTAGTTTAGAATTTGTGGGGAGGGTGGATTTACCCTCCAAGTTGACTTGTTGTCCTCATGCCACAAAAAAACATACAATGCACAAAACAATACAATAAATACACCTAACTCTTGTTATTGTGATGTATTTATGATTGGTTGGGGTGTGATTCACTAACTATTTATCATTAATTGTGACTGATGAGCTTGCTCGCAATCTTAAACGTCGTAAATGTCTAAATACAGCTCATTAGTTGTGATCGACTTTTATTTTATAATTAGTCGGACGTGATCAAAGAGTTTTGCCTGAAAATGGTTTTCCAAAGCTGTTTTTGTGTTGATTTTCAAAAGTTGTTATTCCCCCCCCCGATAAAAGCTCAGCTGCCGCAAGGTCATCAAGTGCCTGAAAGGAGCGCTTAACGAGCTTTTTAATTCTTGTCATCTCCATTTGAATGCCAGTGTGTACGTGGCTTTTGTCACTGACGATCCATTAGGTCCAAGGACGCCGTCCTGGCGATATAGACGGCGTCTTATGGAGGCTAACCCAACGCACACGCAGGCACGCTTATGTATTTGCGAGGCGGTGGTCTTAGCGGCACACTTTGATGGCAAAGTAAATGAGGGATCTGAAATTTTCTGGGCTGGAAACCGACTGACGGCGCTTATGTACTGGTTGGGCCAGAAAGCCAAGGTTTTAGGGGATGTCACCTGAGCCGCTTTTGAAGACCACCCAAAAATAGGGTGCAGGCTTTTGTTCAAACCCACGATTAAAAGACGTTTTCACCAATCTGGTGTCCTGCAAGTGCAATCAGTTGATTGCAGTCAGGTCCTTCTTGTTTCAGCAGAAACCTCATTGGTTAAACTAGGGGTCTCAAACTTGCGGCCCGCGGGCCAACTGCGGCCCTCGGGACGATAATTTGCGGCCCCCGTCTTAATATGAAAGATTAATGTTCGTGCGGCCCGCAAAATTGATATGAATGACACTTGTGTTCGGAGCAATGTTCCCTCTAAGCTGCGCGCGTGCGCAATTGCGCACAACTCTCGTGTTCTCTGCGCAGTAGCAATCATATGGCGCGCAGTAAAAAAAAAATCGATTTTTAATTATTATTTTTTTTTAATTTTTTTTTTTTTTTTTTTTTTACCCCTTTCCCCATGATGGCGCCGTTTAAGTGGCAGCCAGTGGCAGTAGCTCTGTCCACTCATGTTTTTCGTGTTTTACAGCATGTTTCGATCGATTTATTTTTTATTAATCTTTAAGTTAATTTATTTAATTCATTATATTTTGTTAAAAAATAAAGATATTTGATAACGTTGGAATGTTTTATCAGTGCTTTTCTTGTGGAAATCCTGATGCGGCCCAGTCTCACCCAGACTCGGCCTCTAGCGGCCCCCAGGTAAATTGAGTTTGAGACCCCTGGGTTAAACTGTATGCGTTGAATCGGTTGGAACGAAAGCCTGCACCCACAGCGGCCCTTGAGGACCGGTTTGCCCACCCCTGTTCTAGCCGCTGATCCTTACGGGGTGCTGGATATGTCCTAACTAAGGCAGTAGGTGGGCTACACCCAGAATTGGTTGCCAGCCAAGCTACAAGGCACAATGAGACAAACAACCATTCACGCTAGATGTTTCAGAACATCTCTAGATTCATGTCCCGTGACGCATGTATACATGTACATCTATGTGTATGTACTATATGTATATTTTTATATGTATATATTTCAGCAACCCGCCTATTTATTTATTTATATATTTATTTATTTATTTATCTATTAATCTATTTATTAATTAATTAATTTATATATTTATATATATACACATGTATGTATTTATTAATTTATATATCTATTTATTTATTTATTTATTAACTTATTTATTACCTATTTATTTACGTCTAAAATGTATTTTCCTGTGTCTGTATTCTCACCCTCATGCTACTGTGACAATGAAATTTCCCGAATACGGGATGAATAAAGTTATTCAATCTAATCTAATCTAATGTAATGTCCAGTAGCTTTCTACCTGCACCTACTTCCAATTCTAAACCCTTCCATTGATTGATTGATTGATTGATTTCCTCTTCCATTGCAGACGCGACACTCTGCCTTTATCCGAGCTTGCGACCACTACATGTGAGAACCTAGCAATGCGATGTTAGTTAACGCTAACTGCATACTGGCAATACCATAAAGTTGATTAGGCACTGATATATTGTAGCCTACAGCTTTCCCAGAGTTCTGGGGTTTCAGTTTCTGTTCCAATTTTCCCACTGGCACTACCATGTCAATCTGGTGAAGTTGAGTTGTTCTAACCAAAGCTGTGAACTAGCAAATAATGATGCAGGAATGTTCAACAACATTTTTGGACTTTTAGTGACCCATTTTATAGGAGCTTTACCCTGATTATGAATTTTGTTAAAGAGAAAACTGCCTGGGCATATGTCATGATTGAACAAAGAATAACTTTCTGACAATGTTATTGCGGTTGTTGGTAGGCCTTTACAAAAAAATTAATTTTAAATCCGGGATGATGTTTTGTCAAAAACATGACTATCACTTCCTTTCATTAATAGTTAAAGTTCATCAAAATCTGATACAGAGGATGGTGGTTGTAAAAAAAAAGTTATAACCCTTGTGTGCATGTTTGTGAGAAAGTATATATAGATATATTTTTTTTAAGTAGAGCACCTACGTCTAGGTACACGTGTCCCGCTGGGAGAGCACGTCACGGTTGGCGTGCGAGTGACAGACGGCTCCTCCCCCTTCTGTCGAAGCCTCGTACGGCCGATCAAGTCCACCCCATCCCACCAGCTAACCTGCAATTAAGTCCAATTAGCATGCTGGGATACCATCAAGACAATCACCATTAGTTCCTGTTTAAGAAGAAGTCGTTCTGAGTCCTTAGAATTCATCATCACAACAATCCAAAGCATTCCATACCGAGTGCGAGGCTTTGAATGGTGGCGAGTATGGAAATACTTTGGTTCGAGTCTCCAAATTGCACGCACGGCTTTTCCGCCAGTCGACTGCTAATTGACGCGTGTGCCACAAATGAGCACATGTGTTAGTGGGGGGTCCCGACTAATGGAGGAGCGGTGCTGTGGATTTAAGTGCGTGCCAATCAAGGTGATGCGAGGAACCCAATTGCTACCTGCTCGCCTGTCCGTCAATGTTGCCTTATTTTTAGAAGTCGCGCATGAGCTCCGCGTAATCATTAGCCCAAACCCCAGCAGGATTAAAAACAAAAAGTGCCTTAGAATGTTAACATGTGTCTAGGTGAAGGAAAGTACAGTGTTACCTCGAGATACGAGCTTTATGCGTTCCGGGACTGAGCTCCTATGTCGATTTACTCGTAACTCAAACGAACGTTTCCCATAGAAATGAACTAAAAAAAATTAATTTGTTCCAACCCTCTGAAAAAACACCAAAAACAGGATATTGGATTGGAAAAACATTTTTCTTTGTTCTAATTCGCCATCTATTAACAAAGTAGCAAATAACTAGTGGTTTAATAGTACTAAAATGTGTTTATTAGTATTAAAATTAGACGGATTCCGTGGAGGGGAGAGAGAGATGGACAGAGAGAGGGGAAGGGGGGGACTTTTTGCACGGCAACGCGCTCGTAACATAACATAAACAAATTTAATTGAATTGGGATTATGATGCAGACACACTCAAAAATATGTTGATCTAACCTTACACTGAACTAATTTTGTTTTAAATTTTGATACCTTTCTTCTCCCGGGTTGGCTCTATTGGCCCTTCCTCCACCCTGACTTTGCAACCTATCGAGGGTTGTTTGTTTTTGTATTCCTTTCAAAATATTCCGAAAATGATGCAAACAAATGTCCTCACAATAGGCTAATGCACGACCACTTGACAACAAGAAGTGGTATATATGCCATTCGTACTGAGTAACAGGAAAAAACATGCAACGCTCCGCCCAGTGCTTGTAGAGACATTACACGAGGGAGTTGCGACGAGAAAGACAGTGCCCACGATGTTCTTATGAGCAGCCTCTCGCGTCCGCTGTCTGCCCATATATCAAAATTTGTCTCGTATCTCAAGATAAATATTTGCCTGAAATTTTACTCGTATCTCAAATTGATCGTATGTCGGGGCGCTTGTATGTCGAGGTACCACTGTATACCTACACTAAAAACATAAGACAGGGATTTCAGGTCTGTGCTAACTGGGGACATCGCGTTGCGCATGTTTTTGTCAATGCGATTTGCGCAAAATCAAAAATGTAAAAAAAAAAGGAACGTAGGACAATTTAAATCAAACGGTTATTATCATGCTCGGATGATTCACAATGTACTCGTGTTACCGAATTCATCCAGTTTACAGTGCAGTTGAATCAAATGCGTAAGATGGCGGAGGCCGTAGCGATGGTGTGAATTTCGAGGGATTTAAATTGGAAATGTGCCACTTTTCCGAAATGGTTGCTTCAAAAACAAAATTAGGTGACAATTTTTGGGATTTCAAGAGTTTAGGGAGGTTGGCAGGAGTAAACATTCAACAAAGCGTAGTGTCAGACGTGTTGGAAGTGCTGAAACTATTCTCTCATTATGTTTAACTGACAAAGCAGTAGACTGACTTTCAAAACACACCAAATTAAAAAAAAAGTGTTTAAGATGAATTACAAGATCGCTAATTAGATTTTTTAAATCAAGTGCCAACCCTATTTTGTTCATAAGATCATACCTGTCAACCTCTGCCGATAACTGCCCTTATAAATGATTATGATTCCCCTTACAAACCCCCCAAAAACCTTACAAACACCGTACGACTTGTACGGTGTTTGTAAGGTTTTTTGGGGGTTTGTAAGGGGAATCATTTATAAGGGCAGTTATCGGCAGAGGTTGACAGGTATGTAAGATACATATATTTAAACAATGTACATTAATCTCTCGAATATCGCGGTTAAAGTAGACAAGAAATGGCCTCGATAATCAAAAAAGTGCTGAGTCCTAGTAGCAAGAGTGGCTTCCGCTTACGAGTTTCAGTGTGGATTTTCACATTTTTATGAACTTAAAAATAATAATAATAATTAATAGGGGAAAAAACGCGAATTAGTAAATTTGCGATAAGACACAATAGTTGAGGGATTACTGATGTTTGCACCTATATGTAAAGCCTCAAAAGCACATACTGTAATCACAATAACACTAAACACACCGCAACACAACCTCACAAATACTTCACATACATATCTGCGCATAACACTCAGCTTGATAAACACAAACTAAAACACTGTCACACATACACAGACCTATACACACTCTCTCACAAATATATGCAACTGCTTAAAGACTATCAGGGTTCTCAACATATCAAAATAGTTTTAGCTACTTACTGTGTGAATGTGTAGGGTTGTGTTTTCCTTGTTTATCTATTTATAAACGGTGTATGTGTGTTCCTCGTTGATGAAAATCAAATTGTTCCTTGTTGATCTGTAATTTGGTAAGACTTTTAGTTTTTTTCTCCCACTTTGGCCAGACGTGACTTTTCGAATCTGTGTCTGCAAACTGACTTCATTCAAAGCATGCGCACCAGAGTACAGTTGAATTGACGCACACTAGTCATAGAAAGTAACACAATAAATCCTCATTAGGCAAGAAGCCCCTCCACCCAACTCCACGAACCCCCCGAGGACACAGCTGTGAGACTTGTTGCAAACAGATGGACACTTTAAACGTGTGACACACACGTACAAAGAGCAGCTGGTGGTACCTGCGACAATCAAGTGCGCCATTCATGTCTCTGTTTGTTTGCTGACAGTCACATCATTTAAAAAAAGCATTTAATGTGCATTAATACAACCACGCAAACTCGCACAAAGATGTACCCGCATTACGGGAACGTGCATCCACTACGCGCATTTGTTCACATTTTCACAAACACGGCACCCATGAAATATTTAAGAAAAACAAAAACATACAGACACACACCTGTGCACGCATGCAAATATTTTATCTAACACGTGACAGACAAAAAGACACACATCCTCCCAAACGCACAGATCCACTATCACTTAACGAGCGATGACATCATCAATGAAGCCATCTGGAACATGAATAAATGAGTGCGGACTCATTTGACCTTTCGCTAAGCCCCGCCCCATCTGGTTACATTTGCTAGCCCTGCCATGCTTTCTTGGACGATTTGGCCAACATGCATATTTTTCTGCAAATTTGGTATAAGAATATTCCCAAGGAATTTGTATGAAATTTTTGGAGTAATAGTTTGAAAATGTAAAGAGAATTACACAAAAAGGAATGCAAGATGCATTTGATATGAGGCCAATGAAATCGTGGCTTACCGCTTTTAATGCACTAGTCAGCCAAGTCAACGTTTTGATAGTTGCACTAGAAAGCCAATCCAGCTTCGAAGTTTAAGGAGAAACGGGAGGGTAAAGCAGCCACGTAAGGGATTCCATTAGTTCTGGTGGGAAACAAATTCAGCGACGTCAACACAAAGTTAACAACATATCAGAAAACAAACGTGGTGTGCCGTGTCAGGTTAATGTTTAACAATAACGCAATGTGACGATAATGCTAACTTTCGAGAGCTTATTAGCATATTGGTAGTTGTCCGTTGAGGAAATTGAGTGTTAAGTTGAAATGATGCTACAAGAAATGCATTCTGAAGGTTTTTGATGGAATGCATGTTGGTTTAAAACAGACAAAATATCTTGTAAACCATCTAATGAGCACAAAACTTGTATTGGACAACAAAAGCATACTGCTACCGTGCATAACATAAAAAATAATAATGATGACATTACTATTATTTTTGTGATCACTAGTATATTCCTTCATTTATTTTCTGTACCACTTATCCTCACAAGGGTTGAGAGGGATGAGGGAGCCTATCCCAGCAAACTTTGGGCTATCGGTGGCCAGCCAATCGCAGGGCACAAGGAGACAGACAACCATTCACGCTCATACCTAGGCGCAATTTTGAGGAACGCTATTATAATAAATGTTTATTATAATGTGCTTAACCTCAACAAAAATAAAAAAGCTAATTTAATTTAAGGGCGGCCCGGCGGATGAGTGGTTAGCGCGTCGGCCTCACAGTGGGCGACCTGGGATCAAATCCAGGTTGGTCCACTTGTGTGGAGTTTGCATGTTCTCTGGGTTTTCTCCGGGTACTCCGGTTTCCTCCCACATTCCCGAAAAATGCATGGTAGGCTGATTGGACACTCTAAATTGCCCCTAGGTATGAGTGTGAGCGTGAATGGTTGTCTGTCTCCTTGTACCCTGCGATTGGCTAGCCACCAATTCAGGGTGTCACCCGCCTCTGGCCCGAAGTCAGTTGGGATAGGCTCTAGCACCCCCCGTGAACCTAATGAGGATAAAGCGGTTCAGAAAATGAGAGATGAGAAATTTAAATCTATAAAACAGTGTCTTTATCAGAAGGATGAGAGAAAATGCTATTTGAAATAATTTTCATTGGAGTAAAAAAAGATGAACCAAATTAGACTAACATTGTCCTGGACTAAAATGAAAACTAAAATGCTTGGCATTCAATCGACTAAAATGTGACTAAATAAATACAGAATGTGTTTGACTAAATGTAGTCAAAACTAATAAGGGCAATTGAAATGAGACCAAACAGGGCATTCATTAACACACAAGATGTCAGAAAGTTGGAGCCTGTTTATTAGCCCTCACGATTACATCATAATCACATTCACCTTCCTCTTCCTCGCCCGTCAGTCCATAGAATCAACTAGAAAAGTCCAAAGGTTATTTTAAGACAAACGTCCGTTAGAAAAAACACACACACAAAATAAAACAAAAAAACGGGGAGCTTTCTGACTCGGAGTCGCCACCCAGGCTAACGAGCTAACACGCTAACGAGCCGCTCTGTGACTATGGGCAGAAAGACGTTAGCGTTTAGCATAGCAGTCTTGAGAAGAGGGCCTTCTCCTTGCGACAAAAGTGAGAGGGACCAAACTTTTTTCAATAATTTTGATGACATGTACATGTAGCGTTAGAAAATTAGCTCAGTAGGAAAACAAATATACATTTGTGGCATTCGGGAAGGAGTGAAAAATAGTGAACGCAATTACAGAAAAAACATTCACGCATCAAAGACACAATCATCACAAGCAAAGACACAGCGGATACACACTCACCCACAACACATGCAACCTCCTCTTCATTTTGGATGGTTCGGTAGGAAACGATAAATTGAGCGCTCGCTAACCAAACAAACAAAGCAGAAATTCATTTTGAAGTGATGATACATTAGCATATTCGCTAAAAGCAAATATAATATATTTCAATAGACCCCTGAACCTAAATCATTATCACCACACACGTACTTGGCTATGCTAGCACTTCTTTTCACAAAGACAGTCAAAACGCAAAACGGTAACCAAAAGTCTGAAAACAAATTCATTTTAGCCGCAACATTGTTTTAAACACTCGACAACAAAAAGGTGACAGATTGCTAGCACTTGAACTACTATCTTAACATTTGAGTGCATACATGCTAGCTCGGCGCTGCCCGCCAGCGCCATGTGGCCTGATGTTTGCACAACAGAAAAAAATGAATATTAGATCGTCTTGCGCAATAAAATCGAGAATGAAAACGAGCTTCGAACGGAAAAGACATGATTTAGCGCATTTCTCTAAAGCTGGCATGTTCAAAACGGCAAGTGAAGAAGCTTAAAACAATTGACAGTTCCCGAACTTAAAACATCTCTTTGCTATGACAACGAGCAGCGCAATGCTAAGCCGGCAGAACACACTTTTGCTAAGGCTCGGCGGCCAAAATTAAAAAATGAACAAACTTTACTGGTGTAAAATTAGCAAAGTGGCCATCAGTTCCGCGGACAGTGTTGCTAACTCCTCAAATGTGACACGCCTCGTGCACCTGAAAAATCGTTTTCATGAACACAGACAAACACACACAGAACGACTCACGCAGCATCACCACACACCGTTATCGTGACAACAAACAATAGATAACCACCAAAAATGGACTCCTACACAATTCCAGCCACATATACATTCACACACAAGAGATACATCCTAACTACCAAAACACATTCTAAGACGCAGACACGCATGCACACAAAAATCGGGTACTATCAAAGATGTGCTTGGGGCAAGTAAGCCCACCCCACTCCGCATGGTCTGCTGTCAGACGACAGTTAACAAAATTTAAGCTTTGTCAACTATTTTACTTGTAAAACCGTAAACCAGCGCTTTGTCACAATTGCTTCCAAAATGACGTCAAGAAATCAAAAGGATTGAGAGTTTTCTATCTACAGAAATCTGTGACATTTCTGAAATAACAAAAAAAGAGCATAACGATCTGCAGCATGTTTAAATTCATTATCAACCTGATCAACATCGTCTTCATCAAGACTGCTAGGCATCATGTGGTGAAAAGACAAAACGAGTGGAAGTGAACTTTGTTCAAAAGTGTCCATGCCGGAAAAAAAAAAACAATCCCCCCCAACCCAAAAGAAAAAAAAGTCAGAGAAGAAGTCTGACATGTTGGAAGTTAAAACCAGAAGAAGAGAGCACTGTTCCTGTTTCTGTTAATTTTCTCCAGAAAAGGCAGGAAGGAGGCGTGGCATCCGAGGGAGGGAGAGTGGTGGGAGCCTCTTTAGTGATCCTACAGAAACAGGAAATGACATCAAATTCATGTTGATTCCTTCAAAAGAAAGATGAAGACATTGTGTCATTACAAATGTACCCGTCTACAAATATCACTGTGTAGGAATGTGAATATTTTGCATCTGAACACACTACCATCATTGTTTGTACACCTCTCTTAATAAAAGAGAAACGCATTGTGGTCCCAGAAATAATATAAAATTGAAAAAATTAAATCTACATGAGAATGAAAATGAGAACAATGTTTAAACACAGAAAAGTGCACACTTGTAGGTGCTGACATTTTAGAACAAATGTGAAGTCAGATATAGGTTTTTGACCTGGAGCTAAGTGACGGACTATCAGCTTGTATGTCAAAATTTTGGGCCACGATGCAAATTAAAATGGCGGATGAAGTTTCTTAGTCTTATCATTCACTCAGTCATCTTCCAAAGCGCTTATCCACACAAGGGTCGCGGGGATGCTGATTCTGGAGCCTATCCCAGCCAATCACATCTTTCACACACTACACACTATCAATAAATCAATGACAAATATTTTGATGTTTGTGGACTGGCGAACACTGCTTAAAGTTACGATACCTCTTCTGGCGTCGCATTCTCTTTATACCATTTTGGACGCAGGCGAAGCCTTGGCTTGTTGCTCGTTGCCGTTGTTTTTTTCCTAATATTGTATTTACCCTGTATCCTCTCTGTTTAGCCAAAGCCAAACTTTTTTGGCTCGACTTGTATTAGACCCAACTATGTCTGTTTGATTATATCACTTTCGGTGCTCTACCTGGATCTGGGAAGGGTTCCACAGGTACGCCTGCTGGCGGTAATACTCAGCCAGCGCCGCTGTGTAGTCCGGCAATGAACTCTGCTGGGACGACTGATCTGCGCAAAGACACAAAAATATATATCCTCATTCTTCATCCTCATAGAACAAGTTTTAGCATGCTTGTTCTTCATTTAATTACATTAATAAATACTTTTCTCATACTTTTCTTTCATTTTTGTCAGTTTCTCGCATCTTTCATACAAAATTGGGACACGGGTCATTTTTAAAGGATTGATTTGGTAGTTTTTGAGGACCGTGGAATCAATTACGGATTTTACATATAAAGTACTGCTATACTTACGAAATATTCAGGTTACGAAAAAAGTTCCGGAACCAATTAATTTTGTAAGTAGAGGTACGACTACTTTTTTTCTTGTAGTAGTCCAGTTTTCTTGTAGTAGAACAGTTTTTTAGTGGTAGTGCGGAAAAAAAGGGAAAATGTGGAAGAATTTAAAGATAGTGTTTTTACTATTAGTCCTAAAATAAAAACTATGGAAGAAGCTAAACTATTACAGTGTTTTAGTAGTAGTCGTAAACTCAGTAAAACTGTCATTGTTTCAAGTGATAGTCAGTCCTGAAAGGAAATAAAATACAACTATCGCTCTTGCAGTGGTCCAGAAAAAAAAGACTTAGTAGAACTGTTTCATGTAATAATCCTGAAAGAAGCTAGATTAGTACTTTGTTTCTTGTAGTAGTCCTCCCACGCTTTGCTGTAGTCGCTCATCACACTGGCAGGCTGACTCTGCTGACCTACACACACATTTAGATAAATTATATATGGGGCAAACCTACTCAGCTTCATAAACCTGTGACTCACCTTGACTCAACAACCTAGTGAATTGTCTTTATTATTGTTTTCGTAACTTACAAAACGAGCACAAAATGGAGTGTGCTATTTGCTCGTTTTGAATGTTATGTTGGTCTTTATTAGTTTGATTGTATGTAGTGAAAATGTACAATAACCCTGGCTGGTCACTGGCTCCTAGCCAGGGACTTTAGCTCAAAAGTGAAAAAATTAGTGTCCCGACTAGCGCGCATTTGAAACACAAGATCATCTGCACTGATACCGTGAGACAGGTTAGCAATTAATGTGAAACCCGTTAGAGCTTTTGTTTGCATCATGGACAAAAATTACTGTTCATGTCTGCACAGAGATTAAGTCAATCACATGCCCATAAAACAAGCAGCCGCCGGTTTCAGGCAGGCAGAAATGACAGTCAATGGGAGATGTCCCAGTTTTGAAGGAAAACATGTAAAATGTAAAAATAAAAAATAGTCACATTGCTTATTAAAATAGCTGCCAATGAAATCCATGCAGCCTCTGTTAGTAAGCCTTTAGCGCTTCTGTTTGCATCATGCATTATCACTACTCCGATAAGACTTAAGTCTTTGATGGCAAGCAGGCTAGGCTAGTTTAAGAGAATAATTAAAATGAATAAATTGTCACCATAATTGTGACCAATTCATCTTGGTAGCCCTACAGTTACGTACGTGTGTGGATATTAATGGTTGGGTGAAATGTATGTAATTGTAATTTGTGTGTAATACCTGGATCCTGTTGGGCAGTGTTCTGCCAACTAGTCTGGTATGTGTTCCCCCACACGCCCGTCAGGAAAGTTTGAGGACCCCCACAGCTGCAAACACAAATGAGTGGGTCACATGACACAAACAATCAAGCAAGCAAGCAAGCAAGCAGGCAAGCACACAGTTTTGTCAAGGGAACCTACTTCTGGTGGGCAGGGCCTTGAGTGAAGTGACTGAAACCGAAACCTCCATTACTCATGATCCCAGAACCCTGAATACACAATATAAGCATCATCAATATTTTCATCAAGCTCTCTAACATCATAATGAATGGTAATAATAATAGCAGATTCACTATGGCCCGTGCCCTCAGCAGTGCCCGCAATCTGTATGGTTAAAACCACTGAATAATATTTTACCAAAATAGGTTCCACATAATGTGATAAGTTTCCTATTTTAGCACAATAGGTATCACAAGTTAAGCTTTGAATGTAATGAATGAGCCCCACCACTGCCTCAATATAACTCAAAGACCCTGCTGCTGTTCTTGCAAAGAGGGCGTGTTCATGTGTCGTACCCCAATCTTATCATCAATGAGCTGTCGAGCGTGTTCCATCTGCTGTGCAGACCCCCTGATTGTGAAAACACGTGTATTTGGGTCGGTGGAGGGAGGCGGGTTTCTCTGGAGCTCCACATGAGCTCCCGACTGCTGGTTGATGCTCTTGATGGTTTCACCCCCTGCGAACACACATTCAACAGTCAATTTTTGTTTGCTTTGAAGAAGCAGGCCCTCGTGCCTAGCACAAAAAGCTGATGGCTGCGTACCTTTGCCAATGACCAGGCCGCACTTGTCGGCAGGGATGGTGTATGTGACCTCTTGAAGGGGTCCGGGGGACCCCACGGTCCAGTCCGCACGACCTCGAAGCCGGCTGCTCCTAAGCACCGAACCAAAGCCATCGCGCTCCTGAACGGAAGAATTGGGAGTTATTTTCGCCTACTAATGTGACTGGTATCCCACTAGGACCCTGCTTACATTGAATCGAAAAATGTGGATGGAACGCGCAAAGATACTACTGATCAAAGACTTTATCAACCAGTTGTGAGCCAATCATAAGTGGCCGGGTGTACATTGTGCATTAGTACTTTCTGAGGTTGAAATTGTAACCTAAGTAGCAAATAAACCCCCCCGATAAGTTACAAGAGAACAAAGCATAGGAAAAAAAGTGGAGATCAGAAACATAATGCAAATTAATGATATTGGCAACACAGATTGTCTCTGCATGAAACCGCATAAAAAAGCAGGGATAGATTTGTTTTGTGGGGGGAATAAGGCATTTCCCTAAGTTTACCTGTGCAGTCTGGATGAGATCATTGACGAGGTGCAACGCATGCTGGCACCGTTCCGGCTGACCCATCACCATGGCTACACGCTCTGGACTGATGCCGTCATCTGCACAACACATCCAGGACTGAGATTGTAGAATTATTCAGGTGAGTATTCTGGAACAAGGTTCACAATACCCGCTTTGAACTGAATCCGCACGCCGGCATCATTCTGTATTTTCTTGATCATCTCGCCGTTGCGGCCAATCACAATGCCAACAGCAAACCTCGGAACAGGAACCTGTGAGGGAGAACGCAATGGCCACCATCAGTTCCACTCGTGAGAATTTTTGAGGCGAGCTTTGTTTTGCCCATGCGTACGTCCAAGCTTGTTCCTCCCAGACGAGAGGAGAAGTCACTACGTCCCGACCGGAAATCAGCATCCTTCTCTCGGATCACTTCGAGCACCAGCTCCTTTGCCACCTTCAACACATGACCACATTACATTAAAAAAAAAAACAATTAAACCACGTTAGTGGACACAGAGAAATTAAACATTACAAAAATGCATGAATAGAAGAGTTATGGTGCAGTCTGTCAGCTACCATAGGTACCATTGCTTGGAAGGTGTTAAGATTTTCTACACTGTTTTAGTGACGTGATTTATCCCCACTGCAAAAGGTTCAGTAGCCACAAGTTGCACAATATTTATTGCAAAGTTCAAACACTTTTGCTGCATTTCTGTGCATGAAAGTTTTAGATTGAATGAGCAGGAAAAGACTTGTACAAATTTTGCAAAAATCAAAATGATGTAGTCAGAAAAAGTCATTCAACAAAGAGTATAATCAGGTATTAAAATAATTTTAGGGTTTGCCTTGTAGCCTTGATACATAGCCCTTAGCCTCAAAAGGTAGTAAAAGAGAATAGTCCTTTGACAGCTTTCAGTGAGACAAAATTAATTTCTCTGTGTCCCCCAAACCAAGTGACACCATAAAAATCCTGTAGGGCTACTTATAGCAAGGAAGCATATAGACATTCACTGGCCACTTGATTAGGTACACCTAGCTAGTTGACTGTGTAGGCAATTTGAGAAGAGTGAACGCATTGCCACTTTCAGAAAAAAAAAAGACAGATAATTTGAGCTTTATCACAGGTAGTATGAGGCGCTGCAAACATGCTTAATTGGTGCTAAGAGGCTAAAAGTGTGGCAAGGATTGCACCCTCAGCAGGAGCCTAAATTGTTGATGCAGGGCTGGATGGATCCCTGTTTACGCTGTTGAGACCAAATTATTATCCCACCACTGAAATGTTGCAGGACACGAATTTGTTGAGTTACTGTTTCTTTTCTATCAGATCAAACAAGTCTGGCTATTCATTCATTCTGGATAAGCACATTTATTTACAAACATGCATCTTGTAAGCAGTTTTATTCCATATGGTCCAGTTTGAAACATTTTTTTGAGTGCATTGGCAGGACCTGCTGAAATGACTGATTTTCATATTCCTTTTCAAAGTGTAACCCCAAAGATTGGACCAAAACTAATTTCTAAGAGCTAAATTCACCCATATTCTTTAAGGATCACAGCCTGAACCAGGTGAAGTGCTGGCTTAAATGCAAGGGTTTGACAGCAATTGTTAGAAAATTCCAACTTAAAAGGTGAGGGGGAAAATGTATGATCTAGTAAATATTACAAAGTTGTGATATAATTTTACGCCTCCACTTTTTTCTTTTCCGCGCAGGTCTTGAAATTTAATTCGCTTGAAAGCCTAGCATCAGTGACAACAATTATACCAGCTAAATTTGTCTCGGTATTTACTGTGATTTTGAAGGGTCAGCCCTCCTTAGTTAAGATGTTAAACAATCGATATTTTATTTTTAGTCAGTAATTGTTTTTTTTCCTATTACAGGCCTGAAAAATGCAGCAGCTTTTGATAGAGTAATAAGATAAATACAATATTTTTTAAATGACCATCAGAGCAAATCTGATGATGCAGGTGACAACTAAAAACAACATTCATAAAGAGTGGGAATGGTGTCATTTCCAATCAATGAACAGCTGTAACAATGTTTTTACTTTTGTAAATGATGGTACTCTTTTGCCTCTAAAAATATAGATGAAAATTGTGTTAGATGGTGCATCATGTCACCGAATATAAGAACGTTCACTGCTGCAATAAGGGGGAAAAAACAAGATGAAAAAAGTTTGACCCTAGTCCTTGCAATAAAAGATAAGTCTCCATCAACTTATCGCATTTAAAATATATAATTTAATAATGGATACAGTGTACATGTATCAGTGTTCCAGGAATGGTAAGAAACAGAGCAATGGAGAGTCAGTCATTACAACATTCTTCTGACTCTGCAGGCCTGCAAAAAGGGGAAAAAGCAATAAATTATTAACTTAGATCAATTCGTTATCTGTCAGCCAGTATAAGGATATCATATTTATACTGTATGTAATGTAGTAGAGGTAATTTTGAATTTATATTGAAAACACCTTATCTTATCAGTTGCAATTGAAAACAAGAAGTGTGCCATTTATTTTTTAACCTCTATGGTCTTCTGGCCTATAAGGATTTGGCTGTTCAAGAGCTTCTCAGCCGTGGGAGGAGGAAGCTTCACTCCTTGTCGGTGAGAGGGTCGTGAACAAGTGTTATCCTATTACCGTCTCCCAGCGGATCCAGTATGTGCATAAGTCAGGTGTACCCAAACACCTTTGCTTGGTCGAGTTAGTAAAAGAAGAGCATTGGTATTTAAGACACCCTTAATCGCTACTAGTGACAACAATAGGTGTCCCATATATTTTTCCCAGTAGGGAAACCCAAAGTCTATCGCCGTCAATGGCAGCCAAAGAATCTCGGTAAAAAAAATTCTAATCTTCATTAGAAATAGAATTATGAAGGAATTGACTGCTGCTAGCTAAAGTAACAAAATTTTAACAAAATAAATGATGGCCTGTTTTCCAGCCTATTGGAGCTTCTGGCTCTTTGAAAATATGGCAGACTGAAATAAAAAAAAAAAAAAATTTTAAAACCATAGCACTTGGCTGTAAAAGAAAAAGACTGGATAGATTTATATAGTCTATGAGAATGCTAGAACATGCACTGAGCAGTATAAAATACAAAAGTTTTAGGTGACAGAGCTAAATCTGAAACCAGTATCGGTCACACATTTGGTGTCAGCGAAGTAGCAAAAATGACACACAATGTCAGCCCTGATTATAACTTAGCACTAACATGTAGTAAGAATGGTCCACTAAATGAGACAGTAACTTACATGCTGAGGAGCAGATGTGGATGGAATCTCATCTGTACGTTCCGCACTTGGTCCGCCTTGGTCACAAACCGCCGCTTACATTTCTCCATGTCTTTTGGTTTTGTTTTCATAGATAGGATAAACATACTCCTTTCATGTAGTCCCAATGGGAATATCTGGAATCACTCCAACATAAACCATGGCTACCATGTTCTGTGGTTGCCATAAATCCGTGGTTTAGGGTCATATTCCGTTGATGGGAGTAACACAGAGATATCAGATAGCAACCGCCTTGCAAGAGGTTTGTCCGGGGCTGATGACGTATTGGTGCATATGCAAGTTGAAAGAAATATGATAATACAAACTGGACATCAGATAGGACTTTCCTTTCCTTGATTGATATACATCTTCAGCTGTTCAACAGTCTGGGGTCTCCGTTGTTGCAATTTACACTTCCTAATGCTCCACACATTTTTAATCTGAAGTCCAGGCCAGTCAAGAAACTGCAAGCCACACTGCTGAGCACTGGGATGTTGATGAATGGCTTTTGCTATGCAACGAATGCATAGTAGGGTTTTAAGTTGAACTTGTGAATGTAGCCAAAACTGCATTTTCTGATAATGTGGTAATATTAGTTACACATTGATGTCAGTTTTTGATGCAGTCCCTTCAAAGCTGTCAAAGGTCATGGGCTTTCAACGTTGAATTTTCACCCTTCCCACTGACATCCAGTGATTTTTATCCGGATTGTCGGAGTCTTTTCGAGATATTATGGAGCAGAGGTGATGAAATCCCTAAATTCCTTGCAATTGTACATTGCGAAACATTGCCCTCACACTCTGACTTTTCTTTTTTCTCATGCACTTGATGACAAAGAGGTGAAACTGGCCCCGTCATTGCAGGTAAATGACGTAGCAGCACTTGGAATCTCCTTTTAGACTCATTAATGGCAACTACCTGCTCCCAATTATCCTGTTCACCATTAAGATGTTTCAAATAGGTGTTTGATGAGCATTCGTCAACTTTCTCAATCATTTTTGCCACGTGTCCCAGCTTTTTTGGAACGGGTTGCACCCATAAAATACAAAGTAATGTTTTATTTTTATTTTTTTTGCTAAAAGTAATAACGTTTATCAGTTTGAATATTAAATATATTTAAAGTTGATTCAATCAATTATAGGTTGACTTATTTGCAAACACTGTATTCAGTTTTTTTAGTACCACATCCTAACTTCATTGGAATTAGGGTTGTAAAGCACTACTCGTGTGCTATACAGGCTGAAGGCCCTCTATTGGGAAAAACCCTAACCTAAGGAAGGCTGTCCTCTACTGGGTGACTCATAACTATAAGTCCGCAATTAATTCATCAGCTATGATACAAAAAAATATTTAAAAATCGGACTTGACGATCAAAAGATCCTGGCCCGTGCTACATAGCTACCGGGTTTTAAGACAATCGGATCACAAAGGCAAAACATCAAAGTTATATTCTACAAATAGAAAAAGAACATCAAGATCAACTACTATTACTACTCCTACTACTACTGCTACTTTTACTACTCCTACTACTACTACTGCTACTTTTACTACTCCTACTACTGCTACTTTTACTACTCCTACTACTACTGCTACTACTGCTACTTTTACTACTCCTACTACTACTGCTCTACTGCTACTTTTACTACTCCTACTACTACTGCTACTACTGCTACTTTTACTACTCCTACTACTACTGCTACTACTGCTACTTTTACTACTCCTACTACTACTGCTACTACTGCTACTATTACTACTACTACTACTGCTACTATTACTACTGCTACTATTACTGCTACTACTACTACTGCTGCTACTATTACTGCTACTACTGCTGCTACTATTACTACTACTGCTGCTACTATTACAACTACTACTGCTACTATTACTACTACTACTGCTGCTACTATTACTACTATTACTACTATTACTACTACTGCTACTATTACTACTACTGCTACTATTACTACTACTACTACTACTACTACCACTACTACTTGAGTGGCAGGAGAGCGTATGATTTTCGAACCTGAACTTTGTATGGGTCTCCAGAGATGCGTAGAGGTTTATCTGCTCCTGTGGGCATTGGACCATCCTGGATCATCATCATCTTGACACCCGCACGTTCCTTTAGGAGAACCAAACGTCAAGAACCGATTGGAACAAATTAGAAAATGCACATTGGGAGTAATACCTGCAGTTGCTTTATTGTTTCTCCTCCTCGACCAATCACGAGCCCCACTTTGCTGGCGGGAATCAGCATCTCCTGCACCAGGACCCCACCCTCTCCATCACCATGGTAACCGGGACCATTTCTGCAGCGTTCCACAATCTGGACCAGGAGACGCTTAGCTTGCCTAGGTGCGCACACAAACACGCATTTACATATACATGGACAGATGAGTTGAACGGAGCCGGCTCGATGTGTTGGTGAAGCATACAAGCTGTAGCAGCGTGTCCATTGTGTGGAAGAATTATACCTGATAATTGGAGTCACTTGCAAATTATGCAAATAGACACTTACTTGTTAACACTTTAATCTACCCTGTGATGTGACTTTGTGTTCAAGAATCTGACCTGACTTTTGCAAGTACTTTCAAGACATTTAAAAGCAGTACCTCTACTTACAAATTCTTCAACATATAAATTTTTCAGGTTACAAAACGGTTTGATGTGGAAATTATTGTTACAAAACATGATTTGTCCAGGTGACAAAACATCAAAAGAGGTATCGCACATCTAGATAACAAGGAAATGCTGTATTCCCTTTCTACAGTCATTATACTATCCATACTCATAAATTTTACACCCTCCTCTAGCAACACCGATGCTAGATAGCTAACTTCACAACACTTTACAGTCAGGGTGCACACCCATTAGTCCTAATCCCCGCGAATGCACCACGAGGACCATCACCTGGCCGCATGGCACCGACGTGAGTGACTATAGAGAGAGTGAGAGAGATTTGAGCTAGGGCAACCCCTTTGGCGATTGCATGTTTGAACTGAGGCGCTTTCGATTTCTTACTGTTTGGTATTGTTGTGGCGTCATTAAACTGTCTTAAGAGTTTTATTATATTTTTGCATGTATGCATACATATTTCATACAAAATTGGTATCATGTTATCATTTTTAAAGGAATTATAGTGGCTAGTATTAAAGATTGGGGAACAAATTATACTAATTCAATGTAAAATATGCCTCTACTTATGAAAAAAGCTATGTGTGTGTGTGTGTGCACATATATACACGTGTATCGTCATATAAATAGATTTATATGCCAATGGCCATACAGCGGGTGGAATAAAAGCCATTTGGGATTTTGGAACAACTTTTCAGTCTGCACTTTGAAAGTGGAAAGACAGAGCAATGTGTTCCAACAGAGAGAAGAGGTCTGTGATTATCTGCTAGCGCCCACAATTCCTTTGTGGTGGACCAAGAATGACGTCAGCTTCCACGTTTGGCCATGTCATCCAAACGTCAAGCAACAAGCACAATGAACAAAGTTCTCTTCCTTTGGCCAGTTCCATTTTCTTTTTTTATCTACCTTGCAAAATTATCAATGAGCACTTTTTATGCTTTTTCATTGGTAACTGCTATGTGTATGCTAAATACAATGGGAAAGATGAGTAGCTCTATTCAGGAATTTCAAGATGTCTGCTGTCAAACATAAATACTGTACATTAGCTGTTCATCATCCATAAATATATATTCAAGCTTTTCCTCTTCCTGTGTTTGTTATCAAAATAGAATACAACAGGCAGCAAGTCTGACCCAAATCAAATCAAAAGCATTTGTCATTCATTCCAGTGCATACAACGAAATGATGGACTGTTTACACAAATGAACAGAAAGCGCTCCATTACAGCTTTGCCCTCACGCAATAGCGTTCTTTCCAATGATGCCTTCACTACGTATTGTCAGTTATAAATATGTTGTAGGGTAGGCATGCTCTGCTGATGTAGTATTCAAGCCATGAAATAGGGCACAGTGTAGTTTTACAACGCTACAGCCAATATACACACGCTTCCTTAACATGGAGCTAATCTAACTGGACAAATACCTAAGAAGGTCACTCAAAACGTTGCATAATGTTGCAAGGGTTAGGAATGCAGTGCTACTTGTGTATTATTTTGCTAGTTAAGAGTGATTGTGTATTTACGTATGAGGAGAAAAGATGTTGATTGTATGAATACACGACAGCTGTGTTTTTGCGTGTGCAGTGCAATCTGAGGCAAAGACATAGTTTCATCCTTACGAATCATCCCACTTTTTTCTCCTGTCTTCAGGAAGCACACGGAGGATTACCTAATTACTAATAGGGGCATCTGAAAGCTGCACTGTGTATCGTCAGACAAATTAGTATTAATGTTATTATAGAAGCGGACCGATGACATAATCGCCTCAGAACACACTGCGCACCCGAAGACAGTGCCCACTGTATATAATTTCATATTGTCCACAAATACCATATTTACAAAATCCTAACACTATACATAGACAGTAGAGGCCAAGTGGTGTGTTTGTAGATCTCTTCTCAGTTTGTTAATATGTGTCATGTAACGTAAGCTGATTGTGTTATTTTTGCATTGTGTAACAACTGCTTGTAGTGACTGTTCTTATTGGTCTGTTACACCCGCAAAGTTTGATGGGGAAATACTTAGAGCCCCATTATTGAGAATAGTGTGGTGAGTAATTCACTACATTTGTGTTGTGTTCAATAAAGCGAGCTGTTTCTTGAAGTGTGTGGTGCACAAGAGATTGTTTGTTACTCTACTTAGTTCCCCACTTCACTTGCCACAAATCTGTACAGCTATTGAGCATGTTGTTTTCCATATAATTATTACCTTTAATTACTTTTCAAGATAAAATGTCTGTTCCTGGTTTTGGATTTGATCAAGTACACACCCCTCAAGAATCCAATTTTTACTCCACTTATAAGTGTACAATACAGAAATACAATTAAAGTATTTCCCTTGTACACAACGCATTTTTGCCTGGTGCGACTTTTTCCCCCAAAGTGATTTATAATGTGATATGGGGTACTTTTCAGCAGGAATTACTAATTAATTAAAAATTTTCGACTAACGACTTGACTAAAGTATTTTGGAATGTGTAACAAATACTATTATGTTTTTGGATAATGATCCCCAACATTAGCCCAACTGTACTCCCTGAAAAACACTAACAAACACACTGACATACACCATACATGAACACACAAACATGTATACAAAGACAGAGATTAAAAACATACACAAACTTGTGAAACTATTACCACATACACGCACGCTCATAAAAACACAAACAGACAGAACGAAAAAAAGCACACAGACACATAAAAACGCGCCGTGAAGATGCACGAACGCACACACAAATTACGGAAAGTAAAAATAGGCAGACCTACACACCCCCACAATTAGACACTGACACACACGGTTAACAACCATGTACATAGATACAAACAAATACACACACATCAGCAGGTGAATGTGTGAAGGTGACATCGTCACAGGAAGCGGACTGAGTTTCAGACTCACTCGATACACTCTGGTGATCCGGTCAGGGAACACGGACGCTCCATCAGACCACCGCTATCTATAAACATACACACGCAGACATTCATCAACCAAAGAGACAAAACACTTGACGAGTACGCCGGAACTAACCGGCGGCGATCTGGATCTTGCATCCCGACTCCAACTGGATCCTGGTGATCTGTTCGCCACCTCGGCCGATGACTGTTGAAAAGGCACGCAAGCACACGAGTGTGAAAACAATCACGTGTGACACACACACACACACAAAAGGAAGCTGACTTACTGAAGCCCACCATCCTGTCGGGAATCTTGTAATCCTCCGTCAACACCCTGAAAAATACAGACCGTTCTCAGGTACACGCTCATCACCTCCATATACTGTGTATGTGTACGCGATTATGCAAGTGTGCCCTACCTTTGGTGGCCGACAGCTGACAGTTGATTACCTACAAATAGAGACGTGTGGATAAAAATATACAGAATCAGACTTTGAGAAATATTGGAACAAATAACACAGAAATGTATACAAACATACAACCACACCCAAACATGTACAACCACACCCAAACATATACAACCACACGAGGTAAATTAACCCATTTTAACGCACTGTGGGACAACCTGTAATTAGTTTAAAGAGTTTGTCCATTTTATGTAAATGTTCTTAAATTTTACAAAAATTGAAAAATTGTTAACTTGGTTAAGAATGGGTTAACTCAGAAACACGCACACACGTGGACTAAAGTGGATTTCTACACAAACTGTTCATTACTGATTTTTATTATTATTGGATTTTTCTTTTTATGAAATGAACCATAATTATACAAGCAAATATCTAATTTTCAATGCGAGAGCGAAAACCTTATAATTGGCTGAGACGAAAATCCACCATTCTTAACATTCCATATGAATATTGTGGTTTTAGAAACTAATCAGTAATTTCATGACAAAATATGAGGTATTTAAAAAAAAATACTATCCCTTACAAATTATCATTCTCCTGATGACCAATGGTTAGTCAAAAACTGGGATTAGCGTAGATTTTTTTTGTCGGCGAAAAGTATTGTAACTTGGACGTGAAACAATTATAATGAGCTTCATTATCAAGAGATTAATCAAATTTGTGGAGTAGCACCACCAATTTCGTTATACGCAGCTGTGTATGATGACAAGGGCTTTTGATGATTTGAGGATGACGATAAAGCCTATGTCTGAACATCTGAACAAATTCAGAATTGGATTGAGAACTTTGATTTTGCACTCTACGAGAAAAGTACTTGTTTTCAGACACTGCCCAAAATAATAATAATAATATTTTGTTGGACCGCCTTTAGCTTCCATTACAACACGCATAGCATTGTTTCAATAAGACTCTGGGATGTCATAGGATTTATTTCCATTCAGAATAATGTCTAGCTTCTTAATGCTGGACGAGCTAGTCCATGGCGACAGACAAGTACGCATGCTGTACACGGTCACAAAGCAACAAGAGAATAGAAAGCCTATGGTTAGCATGTTAGCAAATAGCATAACCAACCATGGAGGAGCCACTCCGTTGTGAGTTCCTGATTTGTGTGCTTTCGACCCTCATTCGTCCAAGAGTTCTATCATGCTGTTTCTTGATTGTGCTCAATGCAGCTTTATTTTTTGCCTATCGTATTGGCCCAATAAAGTTATGGTCCGAGTGCAAAGAAGTAGCGTGCTGTTAGCAAAGTCTTGGCGAGTCTTACTATCAGGCATTTTTATGAAATTATGAAGTTGTCAAAGTCAATCATTTTGGACCGATATTTAACCAAACGCAACATAATTTTAATTTGTGTGTTTACATCAGGTACGGGCAATTAATTACACAAAGGGCCGCAGTGGGTTCAGGTTTTCGTTCCAACTCATAAAAGGGAAACCTTTCCACCAACCTGGTATGTTAGATATACAATCAGTGGAATGCTGTCAGGTGCTTCTTGTTTTAGCAGAAATCTAATTGGTTAAACTGTCAGTGTTGGATTGGTCGGAGCAAAAAACCTGCACCCACAACGGCCCTCGAGGACTGGATTGACCAGGTCTGGTTTACATGCTTGTGTACGTATGTTTACTCAGCTGCCAAACGTCTGCTTTGCCCATCAAAACCAATGAAAAATGTCTTTGCATGTCTCATTAATGGTTTAATAAATAAGTTTCTTATCTTATTTGTGTTTCACACATTTAATACAAAATTGTTATACAATTTTTTAAGGTTTAGCACTGGGCATCTTAGAAGGGGTTGGAACGAATTACCGCGTTTCCATGTAAAATGCTTGTCTACTTCTATAACAAATTCCCTAAGTACAGTCACCACTGTGTATATTTTTACTTGTTTTAAAACACTAGTGAATGTACCTTTATCTAAATTATGATGGGAGTTTTTTTTACCCCTAATACATTGCGGAGGGATTGGATCAGGACTCAATATCAGATAGGAACTCAGGCTCGGAGGATTCACGAAACAGGAGGCAAAAATATGTGATCGGGAGACCACTAGTATACCCTCATAACATAAAACCTGGGTCCGCACACAGAAATGCTCTCACACATAAACATCAAGACACACAAACACACATCCAAATGAACAAATACACACACAAATATCAAATGTCAGCAAGCTAACAGACTTAAGTAGAAAACTTGATAATGAAACAAACAAAACCCGCCCACTACATTTTTTGCGATTATGCTATTATGAATAAAAAAAGAATCATGACATTTAACAGGAGGCTTGTGAGGTCATCATGGTATAACGAAAATGCTGATGTAAGCATCGTTATTATAGCTTAATGAACATGCTGAAAACCCATCAAACTGCATACCAATCTGGTCCAATGTAAATGACTCAAAATAATTGCATGACCTAACATCCTGGTTAAGCGATGGTGCGAGGGTGAGCGCTCACCTGTGTCGTCGCAGGCTCGCTTGTAGTAGAGTGACGGCTCCGCGCTCGCAGCTGAGCTGTTTAGGTGCGCCATGGCCTCAGTGCCACCGCCACCGATCTTCCCCGCCATCTGACAAGCACAAACAGTTAGCATGTGTGGCTAAAAGAGTTAGCATGTTGCAATACAAAAACTGACCAAAATGGATTTTAAATGTACAAGGATATTATTTTTTTGTGACTTCAAGACAGAAAGTTTGCAAATCAGTAACAGAGTACATTTTCATGTGGATAACCAGGCAAAGTATGCAAATAGTGTATGTGATCATTTCCATGCACTTGCATGAGGGAACATGATTGAGTTGGTGGACTTGGAAGTGATTGACGGTCTACAAGCATGTAGGGAAATTCTCGATTTTTTGACTCATGTTTTTTACGAACAAACGTAAATTTACAGTAACTGTAAATTAATGAATTTTCGATTTATCCTGGATGTCCGTTTCAAGTTGAAAACCCTCATCAAAACATAGGTAAATGTATGTACAGTAGTAGAGTGATCATTTTTTTCTTCATCGCTGATATTCTTTTTAGCAAATTTAGAGGCAATTTGCATGACATGCCAAATTTTGACACCCACTAAGTTTTCTTGCAGATTAGTCATAGTTCCATTTAATATTGACTCATATTTCCAATGATACCTTGTTTATTACAACAGGTGAGAAAATGCAATCCAAGTGTGCAGATCCGGAGACCTATTAAAATTCTATTACTACATGCACTGACCAAAATTAGCCAATGACAAAATTGCTTTCCCACCTTGAAACAACCAAATTATTACTTATACTATTACTCATTGAATTATTAAATTGGAATCACGTTTTCCTGCAGATTCTAATTATAGCAGAGTGCATGTAAAAAAAATGGGGGGGGGGCTGTTCACGTACCTATGAATACATTTAGAGTACACTATATTAGTGTGTTGGGGGTCTACACAGGAAGTTAGCATTCTTAGCTAACAGGAAGATAGCGAGTCACTGAGTAAACAGATGTACTGAAGAAACATTTAGTTACTGTATACAAAACACTTAACCCCCCCCCCTGTCCCCAGTTTTGGTGAGTTAGTGTACACAATGTGTGCAACTTACCACGTCCTTACTCGTGCGTTCAACAGGTTGTCAACCTGAGTGACACGTGTGAACTAGGCTGACAAACTTGTGCGCAACCCATAAGGAGGAAAAAAAACATCGTAGCCCCGACACCCCCATTTTTGCGTGACAGCTCGTCAAACTCTCCCCCAAAGTAGGTCCACGTGTACGTCAAAGTAAGGGAGTGTCGTGTGTCGTGTCGTGTTAAAAGTCAACAAAAGTGTCCCGGCTAACTTAGCATGCTAATTTCCGTGCAAGTGTGTGTGTGTTTATGCGTGTGTGAGTTATTGTGTAGTCCAAGTTGCGAGTGTTGGGGAAGGGAGAAAAAGTGTCAGGACTCGAGAGGAATGGGCTGTTCTTGGATGTGGGAGGCCCGGGACTCGCTTGCAGTCATTCGGCGGAGTTTACCTGTCGGGCCCGCTGCAACGCATCGGTCAAGCCGTCCGACTTGAGCCCCGGCTGGCCAATTGAGGCCTGTCCTCCGCCCTGTACCAGCTCCGCCATCATAGCGCCACTGGCTAGCCGCTAGCTTGCTAGCGGTTAGCTACACAACCCAGCTCTTGCAAAGATGCTATCAATTATGACGATGCCTCACTTGAAATTGGTTTCTTCAAATCTAGTAAAGCAGCATGATAAGACTTAACGGGGAGCATGCTTTTTAAGAGCATGGTTGGTGAGGAATACGATGGCATCATTTAAATGCGGTTGAGATTTGGGGAAATTGTATATTATGTTATGGGTTTTGGGGTTGTGTTGTTGTAACGTGACGAATGTGTTGATGTATAGACGATCTCTGCGCCTCAGCTGGCAGTTGACAAACCGACAGCTTCCGGTTCCGTGTCTTGTCACGTGTTCCTCCAGCAGCTACAGGTGGGAAGCAACTAATAGTGAAAAAGTTTGCCAAATCAAAAAATGGATAGGGCAAGTGAAAAAAAGAAAAAGCATCTTTAAAGTCAGAACCGAGACTTGAGAGTGATATATAACATTCTCCATTGATTACGTTGGGGGAAAAAGAACACATTTTGTGATGTGATTGTCACTATTTTATCATTCATTATGCAATATCTGAGCTCTGAAAAAAAGATTTCCCGACTTACTTTTTCTGCAGATGCCAAAAGCAAAATCAGGATTGTCAAGTTTTATGAATAATTTAGAGTGCGTGTGTGTGCGGACGCACCCATGTGTCAGTGTACGTGTAAAGTATTTACTTAAGGATTTTTTTTTAGCAGCAGGGCAGGAAAAAATCAAATGAATTTAAAAGTATTTTAAATGTATTCTATAAATACATTTTAAAATATCTACAAAATGATATTTACATTCTTCATTCAATGTCAATGCTGCTTATCCTCACGAGCGGGTTTGCATGTCCGGTCTATGCCTGTGTGGGTTTTCTCTGGGTTACTCCCACATCCCCAAAAACATCCATGGTAGGCTGGTTCTGTAAAACTGTATTTTATTCAATTCTCTACGTCGCCCCAAGCAAACCCTGTGTCGATAAGCGGTACGGAAAATGAATGCTTTTTCATGCCATATCCCTAAATTGAAAAAAAAAATGAAAAAATCACATGACTTTTAATGCTTTTCACTGACTGGCAAAAACCTTCAAATAGCATACTGTTTTGATTTTATGATGCTCTTTCCTGTCACGGTTGTAAATTGTCAGTTTTGCAATTCGACCAGTGGAAATCCCAATGTGGGAAGGACAATTTATGATATATATTTTTTTAAATGTGTGTTAAATTTGGAAAATCTGTGAATGGTAGATCTCAATGTCTAGGAATTACGTTTGTCAACAAATCATGTGAACTCATTTAAATGCACTAAATAAAGGATTTTTTTTCTTCATTTGTTTGTGAACCACCGGCACAGTTATTAAAGGTTGTTGTTTTTTATTATTAATGCGAACGCCATATTTTATATGGACACAAACACATCTGCGGGTATAAACACAGATGCACTTAAAGCCACTTAAAGCTCTTAGTGTTGTTTCCTGTTGCCATCCAACGAGCATTTCAGATGGCGTCGTCTCTCTCCCTCGCCGCACTGCATAGTACACACACACACAATCCACTCCGAGAAAGTAGCTTCTTGACCTTTACTTCCCATGCATGACCTTCCTTCATTGTCCCCGAGACCATTTCACTTTTCACCCCCGGCCCATTTTATACATGTCCACACGACGAGGTGCACCGATTGCATTCAAACGTCATTTGGGACTATCATCAAGAATGAAACAGGGGCTTCAGGAGGTAAAAAAACAAATTTAATTTAAAAAAAAATACCCTCGTAAGTTCCATACTTAAGATGAGATCCTCTTTCAAAGGCATTGGAGTGCACAATATTGAATTCAATTGAATGCTTTTATTGTCAAGAAACATTCCATCCATTCATTTTCTGAACTGCTTTATCCTCACGACGGGGTGCTGGAGCCTATCCCAGCTGACTTCAGGCACTGGGCGGGGGACAACCATCCACGCTCCCACTCATACTTAGGGGCAATTTAGAGTGTCCAATCAGCCTACCATGCAGTACACATGGACCAGAAAACGCACAACGCGCACACGCGGGCAAAAAGAGGGCTTTCTGGGTAATGAAGTATACTCGTGCACACAACACCCATAGCCAATGGCACCCTTTTGCAGAATAAAACTTCATTACCCACAATCAATACGTGGGTAGGCTGAAGGGAATACAACAGCAAACAGCTCATCGATAGCGAACGTGAGGGTGGAGGCGTTCAGTTTTGTGTAAAGTTACATTAAACGTATGTTTGAGTGTGTCTGTATATATTAATCCAAGTTCATTTAAATTTGTTTGTTCGGTTACGAGTGCGTTGTCGTGGAAATTCCCCCCGAACCCCCCGCCCCCAACCTCTCTGTGCGACTCTCTCTCCCCTCCGCGAAATCCTTCTAATTTTAGTTATAATAAACACATTTTATTACTATTAAACCATTAGTTAAGTGTTACTTTGTTAATAAATGGCAAATTAGAAGAAATAAAACATTTTTTCCAATCCAATATCCTGTTTTTGGTGTTTTTTCAGAGGGTTGGAACAAATTAATTTGTTTTTAATTCATTTCAATGGGAAACGTTCGCTCGTGTTACGAGAAGATCGACATACGAGCTCAGTTCCGGAACGGATTAAGCTCGTATGTAAAGGTACCACTGTAGTAGTCGACATAATAAATGAGTAGTAGTCAACATAGATAAGTAGTGAAGTAGAAGAAGTGGTCACATAATGTGACATAATAGTGAAGCTTGTTAGCTGTGATTAATAGCAAGATATGTCCAACATGGGTGAAGTTGGAGGGCCGGAGAGAGCGACAGATGCGCAATCCATTTTGACCGGATTGGACTTGAATGGCAGTCAATGAGTTAGGAAGCATTTGTTCACACCGAGTGAAAAGGGCGACAAAGCGGCTTATTGAATTCAATTGGAAAGGTGTGTGTGTGTTTGTGTGTTTGTGTGTGTCTCCGTTTCCGCGTGTGCGTTTGCGGCGACCTTGAGGCGCTGAAAGGAAAGCAAGTGAATAGACGCTCACCTTTTGTTGACGCGCTGGTTGACGTTTGAGTGCACGTGCGCCCGAGCGAGCGTGCTTGTCATTGTGTCTAATGAAAATGTTCTTTTTTCCCTATTTTCACCATTTTGGCCTTTTCATCATCTCATGAGGACTTGAAATACTTGACCTTTCACCCCCACCCGCAGCACCATCGCACACCCACAGCGAGTATGTGTGGGTTCTAAAGTAAAAGAAATGTTGGCGGAAAAAATGCAGGCAAAGAGAAACTGACGATCTTATTTGTAGCTTTTTTTTCTGTGTGTGTGTGTGTATCATGTTGCGGTGGTGATGAAGTCATTATTTTTTTGCGGTTGACTATTTGGGGGTCCTGGTGTCATCCTTTTAAGGGTGAGTGTGTGCATTTGCATGCATGTGGTCGTTAAGTACAGTAAAGTGCTCGGTAAGTACAGTTGAACTCTGCGTTTGTGTGTGCGCGCTCGGCATGAATATTTAACGACCAACATACGCACACGTCCTGATGAAACATCCGTCTGTCTTGGCGGAGCACCAGTCACGTGGCATGTGATGTCTCACCCATGATAATGATGATGGTAACGTGCCAATTATCCAAGGCGTCTTCCCTTTAAGTGAACAGCCAAAGACACACCTGTTAACTTATACGTTTTCCCCGTTATAGGTTTTTTTTACCATTTCAAATTGTGTACGCCAAGGGTGTCAGACTCGGGTTGGTTCGCGGGCCGCGTTAACGTCAACTCGATTTCATGTGGGCCGGACCATTTTAGATATAATATTTAGATTTTTTTTTTTATAAATGGATTAAAAGAACTGGATTAAAAGCAGTGAATATTCAGTTTTTTTTAGATCTAAAACAATGTTTATTTAAGCTTTTTAAAATATATTTTCAGATTTTACAAAATGATTTTTGAACTAAAAACACAGAAAAAATGGATTCAAAAATTACAATTATTGATTTAAAAGGGGGAAAATCTGTAAATGTAATATACATCTATTCTCTTCATTTTAATTTGATCCTAAAACAGAAAGTCGGCACTCATGATTTACTTTTCCGGGCCACACAAAATGATGTGGCGGGCCAGATTTGGCCCCCGGGCCGCCACTTTGACACATGTGGTGTACGCTGTATAAAAACCTTTGTACGGGATTTTTTAAAGTACGTTTTTTTGTAAAACCGATCTCGTGTTACCCATTTCGGCTCTAACCCGGCTCGTCTTGGTCGGTCACTGGTAGCAAACGAAAACATCATCGTCGACTGAAATTTTTGTCATGCTTTAAGCATGATATGCGCACACGTATTCCCCTTTCCACCTGTCCACCTTTTCAGTATATAAATATAGCGGGTCAGCAAGCAATGTACCCAGACAGTCAAGCTGTCAGCGTCATACAGCGACATCTACAGAATCTTGAATTTAATGCATATGAAAAGCGCACCGACTGATTGGCCACCCCGTCCACTTTGAAGAAAATGCTAGACTTTTAAGTGCACCCTATGTGAATAAATGTCATGTGCCGCGTTGCATTTGTATGTTTTTTTTAATCGCTTAATAAGGGGAATTGCAATCATTAATAAGGGGAGCAATTGGCCGAAGTCGATAAAACGAGATCGGTTTTGCAAAAAAACCTGCTTAAAAAAAATCCCGTACAAAAGTTGTTATACAGCGTACACAATTTAAAATGAAAAAAAAAGTATAAAATATGGGAAAAACATTGACAGGTATGTGATTGCCTGGCCACCGTTTCAGGGTTTTCTCCCGACTGGTGCCCGAAGTCCGCTGGGATATGCTCCAGCACCATTGTGAGGATAAGCGGTACATAAAATGAATAAATATTTGGATTCTTGACAAGAGCACAAAATATCACGATATCACACCATTTGGACACATTGTCCACTCCTACTTTAGAGTCTCCCACCGAGAAATAGAAGGAAAAATGTTGAAACGCGCACGTCAGCCAGCAGCCCCCCCAAGTCTCAAGCACCCCCCACCAAGCTTTGCGCCCACTCCTCCCTTCCTGCCACTCACCCCCGCAGAAGAGTGTGTGTCTGTGTGTGTGTGTGTATATAAAGCTTCACGTGATGAGGTCTTTGCTTCATTTTGTGCCTTCCATTTAACGATTGTTTTTTAAAGTGATAGTTTAGTGTTAGGGTGTTTGTTTTCTGACATTCCAACGAAAGCCGAGACTAAATTAGAGTTGTTTTTTTGACTTTGGTCCGTTTTTGTCCGCCCGCGATGGGCTCCGTGCTGCCCGCCTCGTCCTCTGCCGGCCGGAAGTCGTCATGCCCGGTCAGGCCTCCGGCCTGTGTCGGCCCCGCGGCTCCGCTTCTGTCCGAAGTGATCACGTCGGACGTGGTGCACAGTTTTTTGTACGGGCGCTGGAGGCGCGTGCACGGGGAGCAGCAATTGACGCACGACGCACCGGCGAGCACGAGCCCCAAAACGGCCTTTACGGCCGAGGTGCTCGCTCAGTCCTTCTCCGGAGGTCAGGCACAGATTATTCATCATTATTGGCTCATATAAAGCATGATTTTCATTTTTTTTTCATCATAATTGTTAACCAAAAATAACTCATTTTCCTGCATAAATGTGGTGATGATGCCATGTTTTCCTTTAGAGTTTTTTACACCCACATTTCAAAATATTATTGTATGCAATTGTATTTATTAAATAGAATGATGAGAAACGGCGTTTGTTATTTTAGAATTGTTTTAGTTGTAATTGTATTGGGTTAAAATGTCCTTTTTGAAAGTAGGATTATTTTTAATTATGTTTTAAAATGACAATCTGCTGTCTTTTTCTCACTCTTGACAGTTTTTTAATTACTCTATACTGGAAATATTGAAATTCCTCTATTTTCCTACATTTCTTAAAATATAAGTTATTTTAAAACATTAGAACTAGTTCTAATCCTAATATTTTAAAATGACAACTAAAACGAAATTAACTACACATCATTAAATTAAGATAATACATTTTGAGGGAAAAGCCTATGACGATAATAATTCGTTTGGTGAGGAAGACATTTTTTTAATTACGGCATCATTGCTATCCATAAGAAAAGTGTTACATTTTTTGCGGCCTTTTGACATCTTCTCCGCTATTACGTGCTTTTTTTTTTTATCCCTTTCAAATGCGTTCGATGTTTTTCCGCTTCTTGTTTGTTGAATTACCACCCCTTGAAACGAGACATTTTTTTCGTGATTTTTGCAGATCTTGGCCTGCTGCTTAAAAAAAAAAAAAAAAAAGAATCGTTCGCGCAACACTCCTCATGGGGAAAAATATTTTTTGACTTCACATTTTATGGTTCCTTCAGCGATCTAATTGGTTCACTTAAAATGACTCTTCTATTTTTAGCCAAGCACAATTGGCATAATGTCTCTTTCGTTCCAATTAAAACCAGTTTTGTGTGTATTCGTATGTAGAGGTTCAGAAGTTGTCCAGTTTGGTTCTTCCCAGCGAGGTGATCATTGCACAAAGTTCCATTCCAGGTAAATTACTGACACAGACACACACACACACACACACACACACACACACACACACACACACACACACACACACACACACACACACACACACCCACACACACACACCCACACCCACACACCCACACCGACCCACACAAACACACACACACACACACACACACACACACACACACGTACCCAGACTCCCAAATTTGACTTAGTATCAAAACTAAAGTTTAAGCATGACATGGTTAATAATAAAACTTGACCTACCAATTAAGAATTTTCTTTGCAGATGTTTGTGTTACATCAGGCATGCACTGCAGATTTTTTTTTTTGCAATACCGGTAACGTTAAGACATGTTTTTCATAACCCACACATTAGGTACTCTCCACCTTTGTTAGTTCCTGATCCGATACTCAGTATCAGTATACTGCCCATTTTTTTAATATTATATCTATTGAATTGGATTTTGTCACAAAATCCAATTTGATCCATTAGTATCAGTGTTTTTAGTACCATCGTGCATTTCGACTGCGGTAAATAAAACCACGAGGCAAACAAGTATTTCTTGAGGTACCAGCACTAGTACATTAATTTGCATCCACCCTAATGAATGATCTTTTTCCATAACTCAATTATTTTGGAAGAACATTACTAAATTAAATCAAATAAAAAATAGTTTTACCAACTCAAATAGATTAAGATGGTCAAAGGGATAGAAAATTAAAGTGTAGTGCTCCAAACTGAAACTGAAAATTAAACAGGGCTTAACTCTAAGGAAGGCCCCTAAAATGAACGGGAATTGCCTAAAACTGAAAGGGAAGTGCTTCTAATATAATAGAAAAAGTCCCCAAATAATGCAAATTTTTAAAAAAAAATCCCAAACTGAATTGGAGCATCCTTAAAAACATTCACATTACGGTCCCTAAACTGTTTAGGAAATATCCAAACCTAACAAAAAGTGTTTAAAAAATGCCTTGTAAACGTTCTAAATTTTTACAGTTATTCAGTAAATCCCTGCTCATCATTAAAAAAATGTAGTCTTTGCAAAATATAGCAAATCATAACTTTTATTAATAATGTGTATTTCAGGAGAAGGTCTAGGAATTTTCTCCAAGACTTGGATCAAAGCTGGAACTGAAATGGGTCCGTTTACTGGACGCCTGGTTTCTCCAGAACACATTGACTTCTACAAGAACAACAATCTTATGTGGGAGGTATACGCAACAATACACACACACACACACACACACACACACACACACACACAATTGAGGGTGTGTACGTTTTAGTGTGTGAGTGACAGGAATACATTGTGTGTTATGAATCCCTGGCCATAATTGCTTGCTTCAGGTGTTCAACGGCGACGGCAGAGTGCGTTTCTTCGTGGACGCCAGCCAGGAAGAGCAACGCAGTTGGATGACGTACATCAAGTGTGCTCGCAACGAGCACGAACAGAACCTTGAAGTCGTGCAGATCGCCAACACCATTTTCTACAAGGCCCTGCAGGTTGGTCGCCACGACTGGTCGGAGTGCCGCACCTCCTGAATCGTGACTTCTTATGACTGTTTTTGAATGGCTGTTTGTGATTGGCCGGCCTGGCGAATGAGCGGCCTCACAGCTTGGGGGTCTTGGGTTCGAATCCAGGTCGGTCCAACTGTGTGGAGTTTGCATGTTCTCCGCCTGTGTGGGTTTTTTCCGGGTACTCCAGTTTCCCCCACATTCCAAAGACATGCATGCTAGGCTGATTAGACACTCTAAATTGCCCCTAGGTATGAGTGTGAACGTGAATAGTTGTCCGTCTCCAGACTCTAGTGAGGATAAAGCAGTTCAGAAAATGAATGAATGAATGTTTGTGATTGTTATGACTCAACTATGATTGGTTGATGACAGAAGGCAGCACGTTGCTCTTATTGTTCTTTTCCTAATTCCACAATGCTCTCATCAACATTTTAGAAAAAAAATATAGTAAGGCAGGGGTGGGCAAACTATTCCATAAAGGTTTTCGTTTCAACCTATAAGAGAAAACCAATCTGGTATCTTTACAATTGCAATTAGTGGATTGCAGTCAGGTGCTTCTTGTTTCAGCACAACCCTCATTGGTTAAACTGTCCGTGTTGGATCAGTTGGAACAAAAAATTGCACCCACGGCGGCCCTAGGGAACCGGTTTGCCAACCCCAGGACTTCATTTTCCGAGTCACGGGGGGGGGGGGTGCTGGAGCCTAGCCCAGCGCCCCGGATTGGTTGCCAGCCAATCGCAGGGCACAAGGAGACAAACAACCATTCGTGCATACACTCATACCTAGGGGCAATTTAGAGTGTCCAACCATGTTAGCTTTTGGGATATGGGAGGAAATTGGAGTACCCGGTGAAAACCTACGCAGGCCCGGGCCGAACATGCAAACAAATAAGTCATTTTTAATGGGCCTTTTTCCGGCTTGTTCAATACAGGTAAATGACCAAGGGTCGTCGGTCAATTGGATGTGTACATAGTTTTATTTGTTTTTTGGGGGGGCTAACCTGCTAGTCTTTAATTGGCTATAAAAACGTCTTTCCTGTAGTGTTCCTGACATTTTTAGCCAATCAGATTAATTAGCACTCACCGTGGGAGTGATGCATGGTGCTTTGTCAAGCGCATTAAGAACTACACACAATTTGTCATTAATCCCACACGTTGCCCATTTTCGGTGTATAAATCCTGACCTCCAGGTTTCTGTTATTTACGTGACGCACACTTCCCATATGTACTCTTAACTACAAATACTACTAGAGATAGAATGTTGATTGTCTATGCCACTGACTTAATAAATACAGTGTAAGAAGGTGCATGATGTAACCAGATGTTTATGTCTGGTCTCTAGACGATACCTCCTGACCAGGAGCTGTTAGTCTGGTATGGAAATTCTCAAAACACCTTCCTAGGAATTCCTGGAATTCCAGGAGGTGATGACGAGCAAGCAAAGAAAAGCAAAAGTGGTAAGACATGGGAGATTACCGGTTTGGACAAACTTTCTCATTCTTGCATTTGCTTTATTATCATTACTTTTTACAAGATTCTCACTCAGAAGTGATAATGAACATGTGAAATTATGTAGTTAGATGAAATAACTTTAATGTTATGTTTTATATTTGAGTTTCTTCAAGTAGCCACCCTGTACTCTGATTTCTTTTTTTCAATATTTTTGGCATTCTTTTTTTTTTTATGAGTAAGTGAAGTCAACGAAGTGTAACATTCATTCAAAATTAATATTGCTCATGTAAAAGTAATCCAAAATATTTACTCAAGTACAATTGGAAAAGTATGTGGTGAAAAAATACTCATCACATCATCTATACCAACTCTTATTATACTGTAACCTATTACATGACCATATGAGGCCCAAATACACCAAAATTATGTAATACAGAAATGAAACATCACACATCGTATCACATTATTAGTGCCCTCTAGTGGATACACATATTCTCTACCAGAAAATTAACCTTACCTTGCTATGTGAGTTTTTTAACAACACTTCAAGCCATATAATTAATCACACCCACTTTGTCGTATCACTGCAAGCATTTCTGTGGTCACGTGGCTGTATTGTCACATTTGATTGGTTAAATGGATTCACGTGAATCTTGTGACTTTTCATTGGTGAAACTGGTAGAGGTGCTTTGGGCTTCTATGGCAAAAATAAAGTCAATCATAATAAGTAAATAAAGTATTCTACTGTAACTAAAGTAGCAAAGTAAAAGTGGTGTTTCCTCTTCACACATCTATTCAAGTAAAAGTTAAAATATGGCGTGGGAGAGTAATGTCAGAATTAGATATTTCTATCAATGTCACCTTTAGCTAGGTGGAATTAGCATGCGAGCGTTAGCATGTTGACAGCAAAACAGTATAATGTAACACAGTGACTAGTCGGGGGAGGAAAAAAACATTTTTCATGACATAAGTGTTGCCTAAGCCCAGCCTAATATTTTCTGTTTTTCAGATGATTTCCACGTCTGCGACAGTTCGTCGTCATCTTCCTCCTCCTCGCCGGGTTCATCGGGGGGTCCGGGGAGCCTGGGCCGCATGCGCTGCGTCATCTGCCACCGCGGCTTCAACTCTCGCAGCAATCTGCGCTCGCACATGCGGATCCACACGTTGGACAAGCCGTTCGTTTGTCGCTTCTGCAACCGCCGCTTCAGCCAGTCGTCTACGTTGCGCAACCACGTGCGCCTGCACACCGGCGAGCGCCCTTACAAATGCCACGTGTGCCAGTCGGCCTACTCTCAGCTGGCGGGTCTGCGTGCCCACCAAAAGAGCGCCAGACACCGTCCAGCCAATGGGGGCTCCGGAAGGCCGCTTCTCTTGGTTCACGATGAGCGCGGCCCTCCACCGCATCCCGCTTCCCTGGTCCACCATATTCCGGGCATGGTGCTCTAAATATATGAAATTCAGATTGTAAAATGCTAATGACCAATATCGCCACTGTTATATATATTATAAACTTACAAGTCTGTGGCCGAACTTGGCTTCGCGCACGCTAATCAAGGTGTTCTGAGCAGGGAACCAGTATCATAAAAGTCTTCTTGACCCCAAGTGAGGGGGACGGTCTAATTGGCCGGACAAGATAGCCACAGGAGAGAAGATACTTTGGAAAGTTTGTTCAACACTGAACACGCTCACTGATGTTCAGGTTAACGCCCACTTTTGTCAGATACCAGGGGTTATCGTTCTTACAATAAAGCCACGTGGGTGTGAGAACCGACCCTGAGACTCAGTTTGTCTTGTATGTCTCTGTCTTCCAAAAAAAAAACCTAGACCAGAAAACGAGCATGCACCGTTGCAGATACGAGGTTAAAAAAAAAGCAATGCTAATGGCACCTGCCAGGATAATCCCTGTTAAAGTGAAGTTGGCATGTGGAAGCTAGTTAGCACACTAGTAATTGAAATTAACTTGTTATGATCAAATGGCTCATGAAGTCAAAATAGGGAAGTAGCAAAATCATATATACATATACTACTTTTTTTTTTTTTATTATACAATACTTGGGGAAGTAATGTTTTGGTTTTATCAAAAGTTTACCCACTGTTAGATGCATGGCAGGTCAAAGATAGTCTGGTTTAAAGTTGAAACGTAGTTTGTACATTTTATTTCCTAGTTGATGAAAATAAAAAAATGAACTATTAGAGTATTAAGTTTCAACGCCATACACAACAACAGACGTCCAATTCCTGTTCAAAAAGTGAGTCAATGATAAAAAGTAGGCAGGGTGACTCAAATCAACTAAAACTGTATGATTCATTTATTACAGTACACCACACGGTCAACTTTGCATTATAATTATATTAGGAGAGCGCAATAAATTGGGACAGGATCGGTCATACAGCTACACTGGAATAATATAGATTTGAAGCACATAAAAAAATAATCCATGTTTGTAAATTAGTAGCATAAAGATCTCTCAAATAGAACCTCTTTTTTATAGATAGCATCAAGTATGTTCTCTTCCGCTTCATGAAACCTAAGCATCAGTGTCAAAATACATTGCAGCAGATTCCACTAAAATAAGGCATCTTACACTGCCTGCATGAAAGGAGTATACTCTCTCTCTGTTTACGTCTAACTGCGTCAGTCTTTAAATAATAACTACAAACCCTTGACGACTCGGTCAAGTTTATGGCCAAAAAGAACAAAAGTGGACGGCTTACGTATTCCCGTGTTCATCGCCTGGCAAGGTCATTTTCCACACTGGGAGCTTGAATCATTTCATGAGTTTGCATAGCAAACCGTACATAGCTGCTGCGATAATCTATGACACAAATGACATTATACACAATATATACACATTTACAGGAGTCACTGCCGTCCGTGGCAGAGGCCTTATTTGAAACATAATTGAGTCAACTTTCAAGGAGAGTTATGAGGAACAGAGAGCTTCATGGAGTGCACCAGGTGGAATCCACAGCACTGTCACGGTATTTACAGTTATCAAACACTTCCGCCTAAATAGCAGCAAGGGTGATGTAAACAAATATAGTCAATTGAGCGTAGCGTCCTCGTTAATGGCTGTGGGTTGACTTCATTTCTCTTTTTTTGGAGTCCAGATACTCACACTTGAATTTTACACCCCGTTGGCACTCATCTTGCTCTTCTGGGACACTTCTGTAGCTGCTTTAGCCTGCCAGAGCAAGAAAAACAATGGTTGCCTACTTTTAATGAAAGACCAACTTACGCAGTTTCCGGACTATAGGTTGTATTTTTATTTATTTTTGAAAATTACAGTTACTATGTAAAAAACTATTATGCTAACAGGTGCCTATTTATCCTGGTGTTCTCCATATTACAAATTCTACGCATTCATTTTCTGAACCGCTTATTCTCACAAGGGTCCCTGGGGGTGCTGGAGCCTATCCCAGCAAACCTGCTTACCTGGAGAACTTCAGCAGCAGTCAGAGGTTTGTCGGGCATGACAGGAGGATTCTTGTTCCTTATCTCCTCAGTCTGGAACACCAAGACAATAAATGAATAAGAGAAACCAGTACCACTCAATAAAAGTCAGTCATTTAAACTTGATATCTTCAATAATAGATCATAGACTGCCTAATACTGCTTGTGATTTTCTGGCTAATAATAGTATTTTTAATACTGTTTGAACTTTGCAACTAATAAGGATTCCCTTCTTTTAAACAAAAAGACTATTGTTTGGTTTTTGAGAATAGCAGAACATTTTAGGGCAAAACAGCTTCATCTTTTCGGATGTTGTGTGATTTGGGAAGGTACAAACCGGCCTGTCTTTGATGACGATTGCAGGGTCAGAAAACTCGGAGCTGACCGAGGTCCTGCTTGCGCCGTTATTCTCTGTTGGAGTGGTTTTCTGCGAAAATAATAAACTCCATCTGTCTCCAGAATTTATTTTGTATTCCGCTTGCGACAAAACTTCAAAACTCTTTTTAAAGAAAGTGCTCGAAATATTGGCAACATTCACCCATGAATGAAAACGAGCTGTGAAACGCTCATACCTCAAGTTTGGGCACGGGCATGATGACTGGGGCCTTGGGCTTGAGCTCAGTCAAGTACATAGCTCTGGAGAGTAGCAGCAGGGATGGAGGAACATTTTCATTCAGGTGTAGGTCCAACCACTGGGATTAGGAAGGCAAGGATAATAAGAGACTGTCCGGTTTATTTCCAAATACAACAAGGGCAATGGAGCCTTAACATTGCCTGACATTTTTAGATATAACATGTTTGGGGCGAGTCACACAATTGGTGACTTGGCTGTTAAATTAATCATAATCTTTATTCAATAAAGTGGTTCTTGATCTAAGATATCTGTACTTTCTGATAATGACTAAGTCATTTTTTTGTTTACAAATGCAAATGAGGCCAATAAGGAGAAAATCAAAGAAAAATATTACATTGGTGATTTTTATTTTTTTAAGTCTGATAAACACTCATGAGTGGAGAAACCGTAACTCATAATCGCTCTCTGAGAGCATTTTTTTCCCTTGTTATACACACCCTTCTTTTGCAGGTATGTACGCTCAAGAATGGGAGCGAAAAAATGAATCATCTGCGTAGAATTTGTGTTTCCTGAGCTTTTCTTCCCCAAGAAACAGCGTTTGTTTTTCAATCAGACAACCCGCGTTTTAAAATGAATACCTAGGATATCATGAACCCATTCGTTGCCGCTTGCTCACCTGCTGCATTTGAATACGAAGTTGATCCGTGGTGAGACCGAGAGACCTCATTCCCCGGCTGCGACAAGCTGCTTGGAGCTCCGACACGCTCATTGCTGCTACACCCTCGGCGGCAATCATCTGTAAAAGCCAAATTTTGATGACACACAGTACAACACTGAAGCCCATAATTTGTTGTTTACAAAATGACAACACATTTCTAAAATGTTATCACGGTGTGGCACTTAAAAACACGGATATTAGGACGTCCCGGATAACTGACTCCTTAAATTTGTCCCGCCTGAGGCAAAACGACAATGAGAAAGAAATAGCTATCATGTAAAATTCCTTCGTTGGTGGTGTCACCTCATCGTCTGACTTGATGGTCCTGAGTTGCAACATGAGTTGAAATCGCAACAGGTTGTTTGTCCCAATGGGCTGCAGCTCCAGCAGTTTGCACAGGGCCACCAGCTGGGGGCGCTCCAGGTGCTCCAGCGTCAGCTCGTCCTCGAACAACTTGGAGAAGCGGACAATGTCCTTGGTTGTGGGCTGCTCGCCAGTGCCCCGCACCTGATGAGAATACGAGTGAAATGAGACGAGCCGGCAAAATAGTACCTGATTACGTAAGAAACCATGCAATCACCATCACAGTGAATCAACTCGCTTCTTTACGTAAAGACGAAACGGCCTGACCTCCAAAACTCGTGTACAAGGCAACTTTTGTAATGTACCTTTTGAACATATGTGGAAAAGCGCTGTGCCTCATCCTCGCTCTGAGCCGATGCTTTGTTCCTACGAGCCATTTCTGCAATGGTTTCTTGGAGAAACTTGGCAAGTTCCAGCTTTGCAGCCAGCCCTTTCTTTTGCTTCTCCTCCTGCACAAAGACAATAAAGACAATATTACACACCTCTTCTGGTTAAGAGAAAGTTACCCTATTTTTCGGCCTACAAGTCACAGCTGAGTATAAGTATCATCAGCCAAAGTACAAATAAATGATCAGAAACCAAGGACTAACATATGTGAAAGTAACTATAGTAAAAGGGAGAAGAACGGGCCATGTAGGCAACATTTCAATTAACTGTATAACGTCTTAAAAAAACAACATAACAGGCTGTCTGTGCTCAGAAAAAGAGAAAAAAAATGCATTTACCATATTGGCCCGAGTATAAGACGACCTCCTCCTCCTCAAGAGTCAAGTTTGAAAAAAGACTTCTTGAACATCAAATTAATTGTAATACAGAAAACAATTACAGTACATCTATAACAATATATTCGAGAGAAATGCATGTTTTTTGCCTCATTCAAATATGCAAAAACTGTCTATGACATCTTAATATCTGAACATTTAAAGATGTAAACTTAAGTGCAATCACATTTGTAAATGAATGCCTTCTGCTTTTTGAAATGTAAATTAACCAATATACTGGGATAAAACAACAAAATTGCAATAACTACACTAACCATCAAAGTGTTCAGAATTCCCCATTGTGAATGGGTACAATGTCTAGACCCCAAATTTAAGACTTTCCCAGTCTTATTTCAATGCAAAAAACATTGCCTTATATTTGGGCCGATACGGTAGTTCGCACTTGAGTATTAGACGCAGGCCCAGTCATATATTATAGTCTGGAAAATAGAATAATATAAGAATTCTGGAATTTGATGTAGGCTGGCAAGAAGGCAATCCTATTCAGTAAAATCTGTTTCTTGTAGATTAAGCACTGTTGATACCAACATCCTAAAAGTCACAGGCACCTGAAAACACTGGCATCGACCTTTCGAAACCTGTTTTTATTTAACTTTGGCAGCATCACCTAAGTTGACAGAGCAGGTCGTGTCCTTTGAGGCATTCCGGAATCACTGAGACAGGCTTATTAAACAAGCAGCACAGCGTATCAGGAGATTAAAAGAACTTGTCGGATAGCATGCTGTACTAAAGATTCCAAAGAAAATTGCTTTGATAAGACTGGTCAGCTGGCTGTGAGGCCAGACACATACTTGCAGCGGCAGGAATATCTCAAGTTATGTAATCAGAGGTTACAACGGCACTGAGAGCGCATGTGTGTGTGTGTGTGTGTGTCCCCATTTGTGTGTGTACCTTTTTGGACTCTGTCTCGAAGGTGGAGGGCAACATTTCTGGGAAGAGCTTGAGGAAGACAGGAAGGAGGAACTCCATAAATGGGACAATGATGAACACCATGAAGGGAACCAATCGGAAAAGGTCGGCACACGTCCTCATCAGCTGTGACCACAAGACAAAACAATATTGTCGTCTCGTCTATCAGTGCCCTGCAAGTTCTGAGATATGCCATGGGCCAAATATAGTTTATAGTTTGAGTGTAGCACCACCAGATACGAATGCGATGACTGCATATGCACGTGTTATCTACATAGGCTTACCCTTGTTTAAGGTCACGTTGTTGTGGGTTAATGTTTCCTCCAACTTGCAAAGCTCAGTTGGAAAGCAATGTCAACGCATAATTGGAAAAAAATTCTCTAGATGAAGCTGTGCTAAAGGGAATTTCATGTATCAATAACCAATATTGAGCCATGTTTTAGGCCAAGGGTGTCAGACTCGGGTTGGTTCGCGGGCAGCTTTAACGTCAACTTGATTTCACGTGGGCCGGACCATTTTAGATATAATATTTTGATTGTTTTTTTAAGAGAACTGGATTAAAAGCCATGAATATTCAGTTTTTTATAGATCTAAAACAATATTTATTTTAGCTTTTTTAAAATATTTTTAGATTTTACAAAATGATTTTTGAACTAAAAACTTACAATTATTGATTTAAAAGGGGGAAAATCAGGAAATTGAATATACATCTATACTCTTCATTTTAATTTGATCCTAAAACAGAAAGTCGGCACTCATGATTTACTTTCCCGGGCCACACAAAATGATGCGGCGGGCCAGATTTGGCCCCCGGGCCGCCACTTTGACACATGTTTTAGGCGCATAGAATTTAAGGCGCACTTTTTTTGAGAAAATTGAAGTCTTAGTTGTGCCTTATAGTGCGGAAAATACGGTACTCAAAACAATTACTGCGCGATTCAAATTTCAACCAGCATTCAAGTACAGACAGAATTGCATTTTGAACTAGGATGGGCACTTTAATTATTCATAAAAAGGCCCTAATATTTCACGAGACTTTAAAGCAACTAACAATACTTCCAACACGGTTGGCCATGGTGCAACCTCGGTGCAATTTGGAAATCTTACATTTGAAGACTAGCATGTAGTCACTTCAATTTTGGCATATAATAGACTATATTTAATAGAATTGATAAAAAAAATGCAACAATGGGACGGTTAGCTGTGATACAGCACGCAGACTGGGCCCAATTTCGGCAAAATTAGAGCACAACATGCTTTTCTGGCAAACCCAACGGGACCGGTTTAATATTTCGATCCTGGTCGCAGTATCTTTTTTTTGAGCCACCAAATGTGGCGGGTTCAACAGTCAAAGAATCCTTACCCTCCTCCTTTCTCTGCGCGTGAGGATTTGCCCATGGAGCAGAGTCCAAACCATCCTGCCGGCAACTTTTGTGTCGATACCGAGCAATCGAAAGCCGTTGTAGTAATGCTTCAGCTCATCGACAATCCTGAGATAAAGTGCCTTCTTCACCACGGCTCTCTCCTGCACCGTGGGCACGGCGGAAACAGCGGGCGGCTGAGGCGTTTGGGGTTGGGGTTGCACCGTGGCTGCCTCAATGTCATTTTTCTCACCCGATGGTGAATTCTGAGCCGGGGCTGACGTTTTAGTCTCCTCATTTTTTATCTCCTGTCGCCAAACAACAGAAGTGTGCAGAGAGCGAGCTAGCTGGACAGAGCTGTGGCCACAGCCCAGGTAGTTGTCTCCTAAACACCGTGGGTGCCCGTAGCGGGAGTGTCTTAGTGGGTTTGTTGTTGAGGATATGTTACGTGGAGGTTCGATGTTGAGGTAGGCTCTGGAAGACAGCGAGCTTTGCCGCTTCGATAACAGATATGATCCCCTGTATATGATAAGGGAAAACAACGGGTAAGACGCTATACACAGAACAAACAATAGAATTTGAACTCCCTGTACAGTAATACCTCGACATATGAGCAATTTGAGATACGATTACCATTTTGAGTAAATATTTATTTTGAGATACGAGACAAATTTTGATATACGAGCATACAGCGGACGTGAGAGGCTGCTCATAAGAACATCATGGGCATTGTCTTTCCCGTCACAACTCCCTTGTGTAATGTCTCTACGAGCACTGGGCGGTGTGTTGCATTTTTTCAGTGTTTTTTTCCCCGTTAGTCAGTGCAAATGGTGGAGCTTGTTCGCTAATACGAGAGGGGTACTAATTCCCCAAGTTGGCAAGTGGTCGTGCATTATCCTATTGTGAGGACATTTGCGTGCATCATTTTCGGAATATTTTGAAGGGAAGACAAAAGCAAACAACCCTTGATAGGTTGCATCTGAAAGTCAGGGTGGAGGCGGGGCAAATAGAGCCAACCTTGTCGGGAGAAGAAAGGTATCAAAATAATAATACTTCATGGGGCTTCATCTTAACATCATTAACATCCACATATGTGGACAACTCTTTGGGGCCATGTAAGCCACAGGTGTATAGCAACTACAAATATAATAATAATAATGATAAATAAAAATAATAATGTTTGCTGGCATAAAGTGAAATTTCCCAAATACGGGGTGAATAAAGTTATCTAATCTAAATATGTGTAGCATTGCATTTGTATGTTTTTTTCATTATCACTTAATCAGGGGAATTGGCCGAGGTTGACAGGTATGACATCGAATAAAGATGAACATTAGTTTGTCAAAATTTTACCTGGATCTTGTAACGGCAAAAAGCACCTGGTGGCTGAAGACTGCCATTGCATGGATCGATCACTTTGGGGGCAGGAACATGAGGAGAAAGCAGACATATATGCAATTACAAATCAGTCGTGGAAAGCATGCGTAATTTCCATAGGAGCCACTGTCAGGTGTAATTTTAGTAGTCACTCGGCATTACATAATAATAATAATAAACCCGAGTCATAAACCGCGCAGCCACGTTGCCAATTGTGCTGTCAGTCAGCTTTAAAACGAGCAATAAGGTAAAATCAAATATATGGTCACCGGTTTGAATGACACGTACTGTTGCAGAATAATAGTCTTTGTTGACTAAGTCTTTGATACTCGAGTCGGGGTACATGCTGAGGTCAGCAGTAAAACTCGCAATGTTTTGGTTATTTTCCACTCACGTGAGCAATAGACAGTCAAGTGCAGGATTCACAACATTGCTTAAAATGTCAGCCACGGGGACAAAAGCATTTCAAGCAGCCGTTAAAGTTGAACACGCATTGTTTAGGTCGTGTTATGTTCGAAATCCGCTTGCGGGTATCAGTTTCCAGCTTTAGCCGGTTAGCTCGTCATGTAGCCTCCGAGCTAGCGAGTGAAATGGCGAGCGAGCTCACCTCCAACGTCGATGACCGAACTATCGCTGCTAATTGGGCGTTGTTCGGTGCGACGTGAGCAAAAGCATCCATCTTCAACAAGAGGCCATTATGAGAAGGAGGGACGGTGTTAGACGATGCCGAAGCGGTGATAAACCCATTGAATGGCGGCTTCGACTCAGTTGTTGGTTGGCTTCCCTTCTTCGTCTGACGCCTGTTTTGCTTTTTTTCCGATGGCAGTCACAGCGAAGCAGCAGACCTGCTGCACTGACAGAACCCCTACAGCGCATGCGTGGATGTGGCGCGATTGTAGAACAAAGATCGTATAGATTGAGTAAGAAGTTTTGCTCATGATTTAGAAAATAAAGCCATAACAAGACATTTGTTTTAAATATATAAATCTGACGGCACCGTAAAAAATCCCTACATGATTATAGGTGAGCCAAATTACGGAAGTTTATTCCTGCAAGACCAGAAAAAGAATTAAGATTTTCACGTTTCCCTTTTAGAGGGAAAATTATATTTTTTTTGTGGTGGAAATTAGTGGCTCATCTGACTTTCGGAACCGTTTTATCCTCACTAGGGTCGCTGGGGGTGCTGGAGCCTATCCCAGCTGACTTCGGGCCAGACGCGGGGGACACCCTGAATTGGTGGCCAGCCAATCGCAAGGCACAAGGAGACAAACAACCATTCACGCTCGCACTCATACCTAGGGGCAATTTAGAGTATCCAACCAGCCTACCATGCATGTCTTTGGAATGTGGGATTACCCAGAGAAAGCCCACGCAGGCCCGGGGAGAACATACAAACTCCACAGAGGTGGACCAACCTGGATTTGAACCCAGGTCCCCCCCACTGTGAGGCCGACACGCTAACCCAGGGGTAGGGAACCTATGGCTCGGGAGCCACATGTGGCTCTTTTGATGGGTGCATCTGGCTCTTTGCTAACCTGTGAGCTCAAATATGGAACCTGCTGGTGACAGAACTGAGATACTATGTCCAGTGCTGCTTTAATCTTCTTTTTTTGCATTAGACTGCTAAAATGCATACTCATTGATTAGCAACCGCATAAGAATGTTGTCAAAAGTATTCTTTTTTTTCCACTTGACTTAAATTTGGAGTATGGCTCTTAAGGAATAACTTTCAAAAATATGAATTGTTTATGGCTCTCTTCGTCAAAAAGGTTCCCGACCCCTGCGCTAACCACTTGAAATTAAAAATACGTACTAACTATTCAAATGTGCCACATGAGCTTTATTAAATTGCATGTCACAGCATTCATTCATTTTGCTTGTCATTAGACATCGATAACACTGGAACAAAATAAATATATTTGTGGTTAAAAATATATATGTATTTGGGCAGCTTTTCTAACAATGTCTTTACAATCTCCCAAAAATAACGGACCTGGGATTTCTTAAAGAAAAACTATTGCTCCTTTGAAAAAAAATCATTTATTTTCTGAACTGCTTAAACTCACAAGGGTGAGAAAATGGTGAAAAAAATAGATAAATAAGTAATATGAATACAAATATATTTGTTTCTTGGCAACATGTCCGATTGGCTGGTCACCAATTTGGGTTGTCCCCCACCTGGTGCCCGTAGTTAGCTTGGATAGGCTCCAGCACCTCCTACGACCCTTGTGAGGATAAGCGGTTCAAAAATAAATGAATGCTTAGCCTTACATTTTTTAGATTAAGCACTTGAGTCCAAGCGCCAAAGTTCTGCATGAACCTCATTTCCAAAACATTGAGGATTTTCAATTTCTTGTGAGAAACTGAATATTTATGATGTCATGGATTTGGCTTGAGAAGCGTGCTCACCTGCGACCCGAGGGTAGATTTAAAAATGGATTGTTGTATTAATGGATAGATCCATGCCAGAGATAATTAATAGTAGGTACTAGGAAGAACGTAAGATGGGCCGGCAGCTGAGTGGTTAGCAACTCAGCCTCACAGAATTGGGGTCACGGGTTCAATCTCAGGTCGGTTCTCACTGCGAGGAGTTTGCATGTTTTCCCTAGGCTTGTGTGGGTTTTCTCCAGGTACGCGAGTTTCCTCCCACATCCCCAAAAAGATGCAAAGTAGGCTGGTTGGACACTCTAAATGAGCCCAAGGTATGAGTGTGTATTTGTCTGTGTCCTTGTTTCACGGTTCAGGGTGTCCTCAAACCTGGTGATTGAAGCCAGCTGGGATAGTCTCCAGCACCCCCCGCGACCCTTGTGAGAATAAGCGGTACAGAAAACGAATGAATGATTGGGAAGAAGGTCTTCGATTGCATTGCTTCCATCACCACCCTTGGATTGTCACTTTTTGAGATTATTTTGAATGCAAAATATGTAGGTTGCGTTGAGTATTCTCTTTGCAGAGGATTATTCTTGATTTCCCATTTTCATTTGAAGGCGTGACGGCGAGTTTGGAGTGTTGGCAGCTGCATTGATCCAATTAAACAGTGAACTACACGTCCCGAGGTGCTGCATGGCGCTTTGAACGCCTCTTAACGCGCTCTCTAGCTGGAGCTCAAATGAGAGGAGCGCACCGTGTCCAAAGCCTCTTGTTTTTAGCAGGGTGTCATTAAAATCTCCGGTTCCTCAACTGAAGAAGAGCCCAGCTTTGGGATTGGGTAGCGAGCAGATAGCGTAACATCCCCCGCCTCCTCTCCGTGAAGAATTGCGTTAAAAGGAAAAAGGATAGGCCTGCCCTTTATCAATATAACAGAAGGCATTTTATTTTTTATTTTTTTTATTTTACTTTCAATACTTCTATATTAAACGAAGACGCGTTGCTGGCTGGTGTATGTGTTTAGAATGGGACACGCTGAAGGTATTGACATTTTTATTTGCCTGCATTTCGCGACTCCCCGTCAAAAATTCGGGCTTCTCTTCAAGCCATCTCGTCTTCTTCATTCGGTGCATGATTTTCTTTTAACGCAGCTGCCGATGCACGCTCGTGTGCATTCGTCGCCGGCGTATCCCTTTGCAACAACAGCTTGCTTCGTTTTCAACCACATTCTCCCTAAAGCGCCAGTGATGGAGGAATAATCACGCCAGACAGGGCAGCCATATTGGCAAAGTACCGTTAGCCTAGCACGCGCTAGCTTCTCCCCCATTCCATCTTATTTCGTTTGGAGTGTTCTCAAACCCACACGTTACGAGCAATAAGCGCGAGATTTGTTGCATTAATCACCTTAAACCCCCTTCTAATGTCGGGTTTAAGCCTTCCTGAAGCCACACAGAAAGCACAAGCAGCTCATTTTCCGGCTAGGTAGCTTCGGAGCTAGCATCTCACAAGGCTATTAGATGATTGTGTCTGCGCAGATGTTCCCCCCGCTGAATCAAACCGCACATCTGTAACCAAGCATTGACGATTTAAACACCGTACGTCATTCAGAAATGTTCCTGTTACACGTATTTGTCGTTTTTTTGATGACCGTTAGACGGCATCGTACAGATGTTTACATCAATCACCATTATGTATTCACCTTTGCTTACAGATTAAAATGCATGCATCCCACCCCCACCGTTGCCAAACACCTTAAAACACAATAAAAGTGTCAACAAATTGGTGTGGAAAACGACACCGGACACTGATCTTTGTCTTGTTTGGCGATAACAAGCCACTGCGTGTTTGTGTTGATCGCTTAACCGCGATGAGAAATGAATTAGGTCGTTTGAAAACCTCAAACAGCGACTGTAATAGTATTTGGTCGGATTTGTTTTGATGATGTCTCCCTATAATTAAAGTGGCGCTCTATAATTAACCTCCATGAAGTTGGACCTGTTTGCTATTCGACGGAAAGGATGGTGTTGGTACAAGCTGTTGATCGTGTTCCGCTAAAATGCGATGGTTAGGATACACATGTTCGAACTATTTCTTTCAATGAGGGAAACGGTTTTTTTTAAATTGAAAATTAGCTCATTTTGGTCTTCCTGGTGGATGACAATTCAAATTAGCCTTGCCTTGATGTGTCTTGTTTTTATTTACAACATTTGACAATTCCAATGCAAAAATCTTTATCCTGCATGATTTGGTAATCATAAAAACAAACTATAATTATGTAAAACCACGTAAAATAGAAGAGATCTTGTGCATATTAGCAATATTTAGGATATATTTAAACACTTTTTGGTGTTTCAGTCAGAGGATGTCATTATTGTTCATCAATTGAGGGCTTGTGAAGCCATTTAAAACATTTACTGTGATAAAGGGTATGTATGAAAGTTGGCATATTGGCCGCTTTTTTTGCTCTGGATTTCTGGACTTCGGTATGACCTGAATGGAAATGAAGATGGACTTTTCATCTCATTTTGAGGAAACAAAAGATGACCCTTGGCTGTGATGAGATAGTTGAAGAAAAAGACCTATTTCTCTGGACGGTTGATACGAGCGCCCTTCAATACTGGCACATTCTCATTGCTACAAAGTGCTTTTGACCCTGCAAAAAAAATGAGCCCTCTCCTTTTTGGCCACATCTTAAAATTACTTCAGAATCAACCCACGTTTGACTAAACAGAAGCACAAATCAAGAAAACACAAACTGAAAAGACCCAAGCAGATGTTCCTTGACGGCTTGGTCCAAGATGGTTTATCCACCTTCAGAGAGAATATTTAGACAGTTTTGTGTTGAAAAAGAACATTCTGTTGACACTACTGCTTAGCAGACTTACTGTATCTCATTCCTCTCGAAATAGCTGCTGTGTCTGCTTTCATGTTTTTCTCACTGCACTGTTCTTGAACCTTATAGCTTCTGTCTGAATGTCCCTGGCTTTTTACCTATTCTTCACGTTCAATCACTTTCACCCAAAAAAGAAAAATCTATATATTTTTTTCTGAACCAATAGTTCATACATACATTGACACTAGGAACTCTCACCCAAGGTCTTCTGAACAAATCAGTTTTCATTATCTGTGCAGTATTTTTTTTCCTGTAGCCCTAAAATTTTTCATCAAACCACTTTATTTGGTATTTCAATGGTGACTTTGTCGACCCTGAGCAGACTAAAAACTACCACATTTGTTGCAACACCAAAATTTAGTCCAAGGTACAAAGAACGTTTACATTTCTTATTCACCTCTATGTTCCTAATCATCCCTTTTATGGTACCACAGTTCAGAATTCTGGCTTTAAATGTTGCCTTGAGATGACTTTTGTGAAAATGTGTTGTGCTATTCTATTTTCAGTTGTCTGACTAGCATTTGTAGAATCCCAGTCAGAAAGAACAGTGCACCAATCAGTAGCACTTATAAATCATTGAACCATATTGTGGGTTATTGTGCAAAATGTACAAAAACACACATTTGGCACTCTAAGGTCCAATACTAAATCAAATATTACATAAAAACTAATCTAATACATAGCTATACTTTGTCATTCTGAAATGTACAGGTGTATACAAAACAAAATGTTATGACAATTACAAAAGATTTGAATTAGATAAAATATCCGGTGTTTGGAATACTGTGAAAAGAGTGGAATAAATTGTGAGGAGGTTCACAATATGTACAAACATTGACAAAACATTTGACCATATAAGTTAGTCTTTTATTTGGCATTTTTTCCCCCATTGCATTCATTTGTTTGGTTATTAGAAAAAAATCTGATTGATCGCACAGTATTTAGCAAAAATTCTCAAGTATTTTGCATGTAGTGACTCCTCAAAAAGTGTCTACAGTACTAGCAAACGAATATAATGTATCTGTTTATTCAACGACAAATCTAAACATTCTCGGGTGAAAAGGTGAGATCTCAAAAGCAGCTGTAGTGATTTTGACTCCTTTTCATGTCCACAGGTCCAGTAAAAGAAAAAGACAGTTAAGGATGCCGGAGCCCAACAATGGATTTCTCCTTCTCTTTCATGCAAGGGATCATGGGAAATACAATTCAGCAACCCCCTCAGCTTATTGACTCAGCCAACATCAGACAGGACGGCACCTGTGACACCGGCAGCGACCCGGGTGAGGATGGCGGTCCCTCCTACGATGCGGCCCTGGATGCAGACTTCTACCCGCCCTCAGCGTCCGAGGACCTGCCGCACGTCTCCAACGGCTACCCGCCGGGTCTGGGCATGTACGAGCCGCAATCCAAGTTCTCCATGTACTCGCAATTCCCCAACGGTTCGGCCAATGGCTACGGGCCCATTCGCAGCTACGCGGAGCACGGCCTCCTCATGCCCGGGGAGAGCACGGTGCTGAGGGGTCCGGGTCTCCAGGAAAGACCCCGCTCCCCCGTATCGCCACCGCTCCCCACGCACCACCCCCACTTGCACCACCACCACCTTCATCACCATCACCTCCCCCACGCGCACCATTTCCTCTCCAACACGTCCCACATCCAAAGCCACCCGCAGAGCCCCCCGCCGCTGCCCCTGCCCACCCAGCACCACCTTCCCCACACGCCTCACATCATGACCCACACGCTGCCTCCTCCTCCGCCTCTGCATCTACCCTCCTCCAGCCCCCCACCTTCCCTGGTGGACAGTACCCCCTCCTCACAGCCGGTCCACTCACCGTCCAGTGCTCCCACCGCAGCGCTGAAGAAAACCACCTCCCCTGAGATCAAACTGAAGATCATCAAGACGTATCAAAATGGCAAAGAGTTGTTTGAAACGGCACTGTGTGGAGATTTGCTGCAAGAATTGCAGGTATTGCACTAAAAAAAAACTTAATTTCTTTTTTTTCAACCACAGCTGCCACAAAGTGCTGTCCATAAATACAATTCGATTATAAGATAATGCATTCTAAGATTTTTATGTTAAGAAGCCAAACAAAGTTAATCCAAATAAACACACAAATGACTCAAAAACTAAATTACAAAGGGAATTGAGTCAAGGGATTGACTTTCTTAACCAACATTGTGATGCAGAGTTTCCCAGCCATTTTTGCCCCACACTTTTAGCATGGGAAAAGTGTCAAGGCACACCACCAGCTGAAAATCTTCTGATTTAAAACTCAGTCACCAATATTTACAATATAAAGTCAGTTTTCTCAACAGGATAAAAGAAACACTAGTATTTCAATATCTAATTTTTCACAGCGACCTCACGGCGCCAAACGTCAAAGTTGGCGGAGCCAGAACAACTTCCGGTTCACGTGATGTAAAAACAACAAACGTACCGATTTAATTCTCATAATTTTATGATTTTTTTCCTCTCAAGATTACTTTAATCTATAAATATTACACGAAAAGCTGTTTTTTGGTCGCACAAACTTTACGTCTCCACAAATTGATGAAAAAAATGAGTAACAAAAGGATTTTGAACTTGTAATATTACAATATGGACGGCACCATGGGCGGCCCGGTGGGGTGAGTGGTTAGTGCGTCGGCCTCACAGCTCTGGAGTCCTGGGTTCAAATCCAGGTCATGTCCATCTGTGTGGAGTTTGCATGTTCTCGCCGGGCTTGTGTGGGTTTCCTCCGGGTACTCCGGTTTCCTCCCACATTCCAAAAACATGCATGGTAGGCTGATTGGACACTCTAAATTGCCCCTAGTTGTAATGTATTATATTGCAGATCCCTCACAGAAAACTGCTACTTTAAACTTCTTGCTCTTTTAAGCATCTTTCGTAAGCAAGATTTGACACAGCGTGTACAGACGGACACATCGGACAATTTTCCTTGACTTCAAATGAACTCAAGTTGTTTTCATTCCCTCACTTTCTCTTTCTCTTCAGAAGGAATCTCAAAATAACGAGGCAGCTCAAGTGCAGCGCCGACACGAGAGGAAGAAGGAGAAAAGGAAAAAGAGCGCGAAGCTTCCGCTCCACATCCAGGAGCAGAGTTTGGAGCCCATCCAATGCCAAGCGAGTACCACGGGCCAAATAGTGGACTGCCACATCCAACTTCAGCCGAGAGAATCTACACCAGAGCAGACAGACAACTCTCAGAAGACGGTTATTCAAATTGAACCAAAGGTGAACACTCAAAATTTCCTCTGCTTAATAAACCCAGATTTTTTAAAAAAAATGGCATTTTAAGGAAAGATTTTGCTCTCAGGTTCCCAAAGTCAATCAACCCTCAGTGATCCAAGAAACAGGATTCTGCAAAGAGTTTGTCATTGGAGATCTCGTGTGGTCCAAGGTGGGCACTTACCCATGGTGGCCTTGCATGGTATCATCTGACCCACAAATGAAGGTCCACACACGCATCAACACCAGAGGTAGGAACTCGTAGCTCTTTGGACAGCTTTGTGAAGGACGAAAAAAGTCAATGCCTCATTGTAATTTGCCATTCAGGTCACAGGGAATACCACGTCCAGTTTTTTGGCAGTGTAGCAGAGAGGGCGTGGATTCACGAGAAGAGGATCTTTATATACCAGGGCAAGAAACAGTTTGACGAGCTCCAGGCAGAAACCCTGCGCAAGACCACAAACACTGTGGAAAAACACAAAGTATGTCTGCTAAATAATCTTTGCTTTTTTGGGGGTGTTTTTACATTTGATGGTAAGTTAACTGGATTCATGCTTTTTTATGTTCTAATGCTAAAGATGATTGACAGTTTCAATTATTACCCACAAAATTAGGTTCGCCTTTCAAATTTTCCAAATTGTTGAACAGGAAAAAATCTGACTTTAAAAGGCATGAGGAAATTTGTACAAAATTGAGGCCGTAATTGCCCAAGAAAATAAAATGGAATTCATCTTTAAATAACGGTATTGAAAAGGCCACTCTGTTCTCTAATTGCTTTTTAAAAATCATCGCGATTCATTTGGGAGATTTGCCTATAAATACCTGAAAAATTGTAACCACTGGAAATTGTTTTATATTTAATAATCGAGATATAGGAAAATATCACATCATGTTATTGAATTCTGTGATAAACTGCCCCATGTTTCGCTCCTAAAATTTGAGATACCTATTTTCATCCACTCCAAATGTATGACCAGTTATTTTGTTGAACTTTTAAAATCGTATTAATTTTTTCTTTTTTCTTTTTGTAAAAATTGATTACACATTTTAGCTAATAGGTGACTCTGCTCCTTGTAGTCCATCATATTATGATTATGGTTCCAATCACACGCATGCCACTGAGAGGCATTAAATTTGATCGGCGTGGTTTCGAAATAGTCGCCAAAGTCTCATATTTGATCTCCTTTCAGCAGATTAAAATGAAAACCAATCATTTGGACATTTTCCTTTCCAGCTTCTAAAGCCTATCCCTCAGAGGGAGCGCGCTCAATGGGAAGTGGGCGTGGGCCACGCAGAGGACGCCTTCCTGATGACGCGCCAGGAGCGCATTGACAACTACACCTTCATTTACGTCGACCCGGTCCCTAACGAGGCCCCGATCGCCAAGAAACCAGTTGGCCGCCCCGAGAAGCGCAACCGGCGCTCCAGTGACTCAACCAATAAGAAGGAAGACGCAGGAGTGAAGTCACCTGAGAGAGAACAGCCGCAACGGAGACAGTTGCCACGCCGCCAGTGTAGCATTTCCAACGCAGATGACAGTAATGGCTCAAATGAGAAGAAGAACCTCAGGGGGGACCAGAGTCAGTCTGATTCCCCTCAACAAGACGGTTCTGACGCGGGAGCCAAGCAAGATTCTCCAGCACCAGTCAGGGCGTGGAAAACTGCAGCGGCTAGAAAACTTCTGCCTCTCTCCATCACCATGAAAAGGCTAAATGTTGAGATTACAAAGTGTGACTGGCCCCTCCTGCAGAAAAAAATTGCTCCCTCGCCTAAAAAAGAAGAGAAGGAAGATGAGGAAGAGGAGGAGGAGGAGGAGGAGGAGGTAGAGGAGGAGGTAGAGGAGGAGAGAGTAACTGGAGAAGGCAGGCAACCTGACCTGGGCTACTGCTCGCCTGAGGTGGGTGAAGCATGAAATCTTCACATAGCTTGTACAGTGGTACCTCGAGATACGAGCTTAATTCGTTCCAGGACTGAGTTCGTATGTCGATTTTCTCGTAACTCAAACGAACGTTTCCCATTGAAATGAACCAAAAACAAATTAATTCGTTCCAACCCTCTGAAAAAACACCAAAAACAGGATATTGGATTGGAAAAACATTTTTATTTGTTCTAATTCACCATCTATTAACAAAGTCACAAATAAATAGTGGTTTAATAATACTAAAATGTGTTTAATACTATTAAAATTGGACGGATTTCGCGGAGGGGAGAGAGAGACGGACAGGGAGGGGGGAGCAGACTTTTTCCACGGCAACACGCTCGTAACATAACATAAACAAATTTAAATGAACTTGGATTGCGATGCAGACACACTCAAAAATAAGTTTAGTCTAACCTTGCACTAAACTTAATTCTAATTTTGTTTTAAATTTTGATGCCTTTCTTCTCCCAAGTTGGCTCTATTTGCCCCGCCTCCACCCTGACTTTCAGATGCAACCAATCGGGGGTTGTTTGCTTTTGTATTCCCTTCAAAATATTCCCAAAATGATGCACTCAAATGTCCTCACAATAGGATAACGCACGACCACTTGCCAACGAGTAAATGTGCCACTCATACACCCTATGTTTTTCTACACAGGATAGCAGAGCTAAAGCCGAGCCCAGTCCGGAGGAGGATGAAGATGTGGACGATATGGAGGAAGAGTGTGAGGAGAGGAGGGAATCCCCCGCCAGTCGGAGGAGCGAGGATGGGGGAAACCAGCCCATGTCCTCACCCGGCTCTCAACACAGCAGTCCACAGGGTTTGTAGAACAACCGACTGGATGCTGCGAAGTAACCAGAAAGCTCAATGTTTTCGTGTTTTTTTTTTAGGTTCACAGGAGAGGAAGCTGCAGCGGCGGTCAGTCAGGAGCAGGTCGGAATCCGAAAGAGGCAATGACCTCATTCCGAAAAAGAAAACCAAAAAGGAACAGGTATCGAGAATGAGTATTATTAACACTGTTATACATCAAAAGTTTTGTTTTGATCATTTATGTACATGGCAAGATGACATCAAACATATTAAAAGTGGTTTCCAAAGTAAAGTTTTTTGTATACAATGTTGCACAGTTCTCTTTCCATATCAAAGCTTGTAAAGTAGTATCGGTATCATTATCAATATTAGAACCTTTATAAAAAATATTATTTTGATGAGGTTCCCCATAGGCCCTTCAAAAGCATGGAATTAAAAAGTAATTTATTGAACTGAATTGAATGCCTGTATTGTCATTATACAAGTATAATGAGATTTAAACCTTCACCAGAAAGTGCAAACATAATCGATAAATAATTAATAATTAAATAAGTAGTCAACCTAATAACTAATCCACATAAGTAGTCCACATAATAAGTAGTCAACATACATAGTGAACATAATACATAGTCAACATAAAGAAGTAGTGAACATGATACATAGTGAACATAATACATAGTCAACATAAGGAAGTAGTCAACATAAATAAGTAATCAACATAATTAAGTAGTCAACATAATAAGAAGTCAACATAAATAAGTAGTCAACATACATAGATAAGTAGATAAGGTCTTAAATAGAGTATTAAGTTATTGTAGGTAATACATTTTCAGACAGTATATTTAATGTGGATGGTCATGGTTAAAATGAGCAAAATGAATATGCAAAACCTAACCTCAGTTCCTCTGAAAAGTTGTTTCATCTTATCATTTTAGGCGGAGATGGCTCCCGAGGCTGCACCGAGGGCAGGTTTCCAGAAAGGTCACCGATCACGCTACTTTATACTTGCCCTTGATTTAATACAAAAGCCTTCTTTTATTGATTTACTTTGTTGTCATTGTTCAGGAGCCAGCGAAATATCTGACGCCTGCAAACCCTTGAAGAAACGGAGTAGAGCATCCACCGATGTGGAAATGGCATCCTCGCAGTACAGAGACACGTCCGATTCGGACTCAAGAGGCCTCAACGATCCACAGGTAAGGTTTAAGAAAACACAGGCTCAAAGACACAAACTACTACAGCTGGTTAGTTAGCTCAACTCGTTTTAATGTGTCAAAAATCCTGTCAATAAGACACCTTTTATCTCACAATGTTTTCTAATACATACAATCTGTGCAAAATTGGCTCCAACGGTAATTTATGGACACACATGACAATGTTAAGTCTTGATCCCTCTTTCAGGGTTTATTTGGGAAGAGTCTTGATAGTCCAGCAGCTGCAGATGCAGACGCTTCAGACACTCAGTCTGTGGACTCTGGCTTGTCCCGTCAGGACGGCAGCACTGGGAAGAGTGACACCGTCTGTCAGGTCAGCAGCAATCCAAGTATCCCGCTCAACTCGCACAAAAAGCTGTGAAATACTGACTTCTGTGTGACATTTACGTACCGCATATAGATTTGTGAGGTGTACGGTGAAAATCTGGTGGTGTGCGAAGGTGACTGCAACAGGCAGTTCCACCTCGAGTGTCTTGGTATGACGTCACTACCAGAAGGAAAGTTCTCCTGCCTGGAATGTAGAAATGGTAAGTGGTTAGTTTATCTTCGGCGGTGACTAGCTCATTACCTTCTGCATTCGTGGTCTCTCTGTTACCGTTTTTTTTAGGCAATCACGAGTGTTTCAGCTGTAAGAAAGCAAGCAACTTGGTGATACGATGCTCCGTGACCGGTTGCGGGTGTTACTACCATGAAGATTGTGTCCAGAAGCTCCCAGGGACTATGAGCAGCACCGGTGGAGGTTTTAGCTGCCCTCAGCACTGTTGCGCTACCTGCTGTCTGGAGCGAGACCTTCAACGTGCCAGCAAAGGTGAACATGTCCTTTTACAGATTTTTTTGGGGGGTCTGCAACGAGTAAAGTACAGTGGCTTGGAAGTGTCAGGTGCTTTTAGCTAATTCCAAACACTTTGCAAGGGAAAATAACAAGACGGCCAAGAAGGCAACGTAACCACAACTGAAGTAAATTAAACAAGTTGCTGGAGCCTAAGAACCAGGTGGGGGGCACCACCATGGTAGCCAAGGGTTGACCCCAGTCAAATCAATACATTTTAATCAGTGTATTTCTTTGTACAAAGTCTGCACTCTCAATTTCCAATCATGCTCTGGTTATATATAATAGAATTTTTAAACAAAACGTGTTATATTTACACCACGTGTCAAAGGGGCGGCCCGGGGGCCAAATCTGGCCCGCCGCATCGTTTTGTGTGGCCCGGGAAAGTAACTTTCTGTTTTAGGATCAAATTAAAATGAAGAGTATAGATGTATATTAAATTTCTTGATTTTCCCCCTTTTAAATCAATAATTGTAATTTTTAATCATTTTTTTCTGTGTTTTTAGTTCAAAAATCATTTTGTAAAATCTAAAAATATATATAAAAAAATGCTAAAATAAACATTGTTTTAGATTTATAAAAAACTGAATATTCAGGGCTTTTAATCCATTTATAAAAAAAAATCAAAATATTATATCTAAAATGGTCCGGCCCACATGAAATCGAGTTGACGTTAACGCGTCCCGCGAACCAACCCGAGTCTGACACCCCTGATTTACACTATTTATTAATTGAGAAAATAATCAACAGAACAATCGAGTCTTGGCGAAATCATGTGCAGTTGCTGACGAAATTGATATTTTTTTACCCATAGACTGATTAACGCTAGAGCCAAGGACGGCAAAGATTCAACATATATTCAGTCTATATCACAAATTTTATCACATAATGCTCCCCCTTGTAATCTATATTTTCTTCCGTCCAGGTCGCCTGATGCGTTGTATCCGCTGCCCAGTGGCGTATCACACTGGGGACAGCTGCGTGGCGGCGGGCAGCGCCATCCTCACACATCATATCATGATCTGCAGCAGCCACGGTAGCACCAAGAAGAACGGCCTCCTCATTTCTCCAGTCAACGTGAGCTGGTGTTTCCTGTGCGCAAGAGGTAAGCCCTGACCCGTCTTACACAAAAAGCACACTGGAACTGACACACAAAGGTATCATGTGGGAAGCTTTCGTTGATTCAAAGGAAAAAGAGCATCATTTCTACTGCGACATGGAAAACAAAACCTTTTGCCCTCCATTGTCGTAGGTTTTTGTCAATTTAGGGAAGCCTTTTTTTGTTTTTTGCTAAACCTCACATGTATTTCAACCTTGTTTCCACCAAGCAGTAAAGTTCAGTTGCTCTTACCTTTTGTATGGATTTCAATTGTGAATTCTTGGCACACGCACTAGCAGAGAGAAATGATATATCTATATACTTGTCACTGTATACTGAACTGAACTTTACTGCACGGTGGAACCAGGACTTTTGACGTACTGATACTTTTTCAGGGCTGCTAAATGTAACTTGTTTGTTTTTGACTACAAAGTGCCAAGCTTGTTACTTTGCACTTTTGCACAAAGATTCTCACATGTCCTCGATGTCGATTTTGAGAAATGTCGAAGGCTCTTTGGTTTTCTTTTGATTTTCTTTTTTTTAAATAAAGAGTCCATTGTACTGTCCGGCCACTTTGTGTTGGGCCAAACTGTTTTTACATGTTACTTACGTTTGCTGTGCGTCTGTGTGAGAGACAGTGTTTGTTCTTTCTCTTTTTTTTTCTTCCCTTTTATACATTTTTTAAAAAAATTCTTTTTGACTGCGGCTCACCCCCGTCTCTTCCTGTGTGTCTTGTGTAGGGCTGTTAGTGCAAGACCTTACTGACACCATATTAAGTTCATATGCCTATAAGTCCCACTACCTTCTGACTGAGTCAAATCGTGCTGAGTTGAAATTACCTATGATTCCCTCTCCTTCGTCAGCTACCAAAAAGAATGTTGGGAAAGGTAACTGAACAGTTTTTCTCTTTCTCCTTCGTCCCCACGGGTTTGTGTTTGTATTGTGCCTGCTCCCGTCCCGATCCGTTTCTCCCTTTTTGAATGCCACTTTGATTTTGCAGTGCCATGTGGTACAACCTTAATTGGCTAGTTCAATCGGCAATAATTGCTATGCAGAATTGTGCATTGAATAGATAACCTCACCCCGAATATCTTTTTGATTAACAGAACTCTGAGTCACATGCAAAGCAAATCTAATTCAATTTTTCATCTTAACTGAGAACTGGCAGTTGGATTCATTAAAGAAAGAATCATTTCATTATGATCGCTTTGGCTTTAATATACACTTACTCGAATGAAAGATAA